>NW_005201092.1:584134-726493 GCF_000372725.1 Emiliania huxleyi CCMP1516 | reverse complement strand
ACACAGGGATTTTAAGGAGAGGAGTGTGTTTCTACCCGTCGCCCTCCCTGACCGACGGTTCTGTGCGTCTTCCTATCTCCCTTCGCAGTCCCTCGCCGATTCTCGCTGCAACCTTCATGCCACCTCGCGGTCGTCCCACTCTCGTCGTTCTCTCTCGTGTCGCTTCTTCCTCTGTCGCGTCGCTCTCCTCTGCCTCGTCCTGCGACGCCGCCGCCGCCTGCCGCTCCGTTGCTCTCGCTTCTTCTCTCGCCTTTCGTCGCAACTCCGCCCTGCTCGCGGCATATTTTGGCCCCTCGAGTCTATCGTTCGAGCTCTCCTCGCGCAAGGACGACTCTTCTGACGCCCACTGCGATTCATCTGCCGCCAAGACCCAAGTCATATCCGTTGCTCAGGTCCACTCTCTCTTCGAACACTATCTTGTACCTCCACCGATAAAGCCGTCCTCTCCCTCCCTTGGGTTGTCTGTTTTCTTTCTTTTCAGGAATTTGAGTGCCCGTCCGGGCACAGCCACAGGGCCCGTCCCATTTCAGTGCATGTGACATGCACATGCACATGCACATGCTACCGCTCCTGAGTATGGGTTCGGGACGTATTCACAGCAGTGTCATGTCACGTGCAGGTAGGGGATGAGCTCCGAGTACGAGTGTCATGACGTGACGACATGACGTAATCCACGCCTGCATTTCTTCTTCGCGCGACGAATTTTTTTTTTCGCGAAATGACCAATCCTGAGTTTGAGCAAATTGCATTTGCAGTGGAATTCTTCTTTTAATTTGCAATTTGCGCAATCACACGCAATCCAACTGCTAAGCAACCTTTGCAAATCCAAATTGCAAGCGAATGCAAGCGAATCCCACACTCCACTGTTAATTTCTTCTTTTAGTTGCAGACCAAACGACGCGTCAGGCCAGCCCCTCGCCCTCCATGCCTCGCCCCGCCGCGCGCCTCTCCGCGGCGCGGGGAGCCGCGCGCTCCGGGCCGTGCCGCCACGCAACACCACCCCCCGGCTGCCCGCAGCTCGCGGGCCCCGCACCGCGCCGCCCCATCGAGCGCCGCCAACGCGCCACCGTTGTCGCCGCAGGATGGGCATATGCACAACAACATGTACATGTGGCTCTCACATGGGCTCTCACCACTTACGGACCTACCTACCCGAAAATTTCGGGCACCCAATATCCTTTTCTAATCGCGCAGGAGTCGCGGACATTTTTTGTTTTCGCTTAGGTAACTCCCGATCCCGTGGTTACCTATATGTTACCAGTGTTGCGCGCCAGTCCCGTCGAGGTGAAAATTCTTTCTAAGTAACGTGAGCCGGTGTGTGTGCCAGTCCGCGCCAGTCCGCGCCCTTGTCGTGCCAGAAAGAAAGAAAACAGACAACCCAAGGGAGGGATGGGAGGACGGCACGCCGCCACCACACAGGGATTGTAAGGAGAGGGGTGTGGTGCGCTAGCCGTCGCCCACCCTTGTCGTGCCGTGTTTTAGGTATGTTGTTGCCGTGTGCTGTGAGCGTAAGACGCCGGCCTCTTCGACGGCCCATAAGGGGCCGTCGCCTACCGTGCCTTTTGTACATGTAGTGCCAGTCCGAGCCAGTCTGCTGTGAGAGTTTAGTAAAATTCTTCTCTCCTAACACTGACTGCGGGAGGGAGGCGCTTCCGATACGCGATACGACATGTGTGTGCCTCTGCTCCTGCTCCACACCGCCAGCGGGTTCGCCGTTCGCGCCGCCGCCGGTCGATCCGCTGCGGCTCCACTGCGCGCCGTGGCAGCACAGGCGTCCGAGTACCAGTCAATGCTCGGCGACGCCAAGGCGGCCCTCATCGACGCGTGCACCGTCGCAGACATGGGGCGCATCGCCGAGTTTCGACCCTCCGTGCTGGAGGCGATTGAGCAGATCGAGCCACTCAATCCGACGCCGAAGCCACTCGAGGCGCCAGACCTGCTCACCGGCTGCTGGCGCCTCATCTACACCACTTCCGACTCCATCCTGGGCACGACTCGGCCCCGCCCGTTCCGGCCGCGGTACAAGAGGATCTTGCAGTCGATCGATGCCCGTCAGCTCGCGGCGAAGAACGAGGAGTGGGTGCTGCTCGGGCTCCTCAAAAACATGGTTCGTGCCAGGCTCACGCCGCGGGACGACGGGCGAACTGTGGACGTGCAGTTCTTGCGCTTTGGCATCGGCTGGCTCCGGATACCTGCACCCGCCGCGGCCAAGGGCGTGCTCGAGACGACCTACCTCGACGACACGCTGCGCGTCTCGCGCGGTGACAAGGGCAACCTGTTCGTCCTCGTGAGAGACGGGCCGTCGCGGGTCTGAAAACGTCTCTGTGGCGTGGCCGGCGTGCACACAAGGGTGGCGCATCTCTCGTCACCTGTTCGGATTCGCGTTGCGTCAAGAGGACGTCTTACTGTTACCTAGTCTTCAGCTCCTTAAGCTAGAGTACACAAAAGAAAGTGGGCTCCCAACACTGGCAACTCGTGCACAACCGTCGGAGCACTCGGGTCTCGGCGGCGACTCTCTGAACACACAGGCCCGTCGCCTTCTCCGTTGAGACCTGCACGTCCGGCCCGACGGGCGGGTGCGTGGACCCGTAGCAGCGTGTACAGAATGAAAACGGTCAAACTCTAACGAATGACTTACGTATGTGTAAAGAGTGAATGCAGAAGATGGGAGGGGAGGGATAAAGGTAAGTCGACATTGGTGCTAGCATTGGTGGTGTGTCCCTCTCGCGGGACCCTCTGGGGTCCCAGCTGCCGCGCATATACTTATACACACACACGATCTTGCATGTGGGATGGATCTTCACTCCACATCCTGAGACACCACCAGTCACTGCCTGGACTCAACAACATGCATTCTATCTCCATCATCAGTCACATCGCAGCGCGATGTCCTGTCACAAACCAGCGGCACACCACGACGAGCAGATGCCGGACGATGGTTCAGAGGTCAAGCGAGAACACTCCGCATTCGACCGACGTGGGGGCCACCGCCTCCCACGGGCGCCAGTCGAGCCCTCTTCCCCAGGCGCAAAGCTCCTTGTCCTGCCGCTCCTTCTCGACCCGGAGCTCCGTGCTGCACTGTCTCGAGCAGCTCCGAGGTGACGGTCGAGCCGCGTTGGCGGGAGCGGCGGTTGCCGAGAGACGACTTCTTAGCCACTGTTTCAACAGAGCGGCGTTCGCCGAGCGGAGACCGGCGGGGGCCGAGCGGAGAGCGGCGTGGGCCGAGCGGAGAGAGCATGGCTGAGATGCCGTCACCCCGATGCGGTGTTGTCTGCGGAACCGATGCTGAGTGCCGAGACACGGGCTGAAAAATTCTTTTTTGCCGACACCCGACACCTTTGGCGGGGCGTACACATTCTTCAAATGCGTATATCTACCCTTATAAGTCTCTCGTGTCGGCGCCGTCGCTCTTTTAACCGTAGAACGTCCCAGCTGCACACCCGAGAACACCGCCCGCCGACGATCGATCAGTCCACAATCGTCGGCCCGCAGCGACCCGCAGCGATGGATGCCGCCGCCCCCCCGGCCCCTACGGCCGACGCGCCGATGCACGACCGGCCTCCGTCGGACGGCTCTCCGGCCTCTCCGGCCGCTGCCGCCCGCGCTGCTGCCGATCCAGTCCCTCTCACGCTCAGCGATACCCGCACAACCTACGACAACTTTGAGGTCGCCGGCTTTGGCCAGGTGCAGCGACCGCCTGCTTGCCTTCATGTTCACGCTTCGCGCCCCTCCCCCCCTCTGACGCCGCCGTATGACCTTAGGTGAGACGACTACCCGCCTGGAAGGCGCTCTCATCAGCAAGTCACCCAGGCGCCAACTCCTGGGCGTTTAAGCTTGACTACGAAACCATGCAGTGGATGCAGCTCGATCAAAACGGCGACGCCAACAGCTGGCCCCTGGGCGAGTTCCTTGCGCTCAGGATGAGGTGCGAGCCATGATGCTCGACTATCAGCGTGCACCAAGTCGCTCACATTCCGTGAGTTCGTCAACGGGCCGAACTCTCCAAGTCGACGGCGATCTCGAACTCCGACAACTGGACCGGTGCACCAGCCGCGTAGGACGATGGCTCCCTCGAGGACATCCCTTCATCGACGGACGCCTTCACCGCCGCCGGCCCTGGGCCATCCAGCGCGGCCTCCGACGGCCTGCACGTGATCGAGGTACAGAAACGGTGGCTGCCGCAGCTCACACCCTAATCTATCTGCCTTAGGCACGGAGCCAACGGAGCCATCGCGCATGCCCGCATCGCGTGCGGCTCCGAGGTCTCCCGCCGAGACCGGCTCGCCGCGATAGGAGAGGGGAGAGCGCCGGCCACATCGAGCGAGCGCTGACGTGTAAGGTGTCTGCGCTGCTCCGGTGTGTGTGGGATTATGCCTCCCCCCATCTGTGCGGCGAGGTGTTTGCGGTGGGTGCGATGGCCGATCGTGCGCGATAGCCTCCCATTGTGCGTGGTGTGTCGGTGTGTCGGTCGTCCGGAGCGTGTGGCGGCGCCGTTGCATGCAGCGACTCTGCGCTCACGTGCCACGACTGCTTTGACTGACTTATGAGTGCTGATGGATGATCTCCGACAACCCAAAACCAAAATGAAAGTGCGGAGTGGCCCCACTTTGCGTGCAGATCCTGCGTCTCTCACTGACCGAACAACAGAGGCGGGTCGGCCGCAGGTCCCCCACTAGTAAAAGAAAATCTGCGCACGACCAGCTTGGGCCGCGGGAAGCTGCCGCTGCACGCCGCGCCCAGCAGCTCCGCTGCGCGCCGCAGACTCAGCTCCGCTGCACGCCGCAGACTCAGCTCCGCTGCACACCGCAGACTCAGCTCCGCTGCACGCCGCGACCGCTTACCTCCCGGTGAGGCGACACACACCCGCCGCGCTCCTCCTCCATGCAGCGCTCGAGCCGCCGCGCCTCTCCGCAATCCCCGGCTCCTCCGTCCTCGTTCCTGCCTCTGCCCAACGCCACCGAGCCATGCTGCAAGACCCGCCCCGCCTCGTGGACTGGCATGCTCGTCCACTTTGCCGCGTCGGAGGCGGCCTGCCGCGCCGCTTGCTCGGCCCGCGCCGACTGCCGCTTCTTTACAGTGTACCGGGACGCGCAGCGCAGGGGCTCTCGCTCCGCGAGGCTCGTGAGCTTCTGTTCGCTCTGCGCCGCCTGCGACTACACGGACGTCGACTACCACCACCTTCGCGTGATCGCAGCGCACCGTCACTACCGCAGCCGCGCGATCGCCTACGCGTCCTTCGTCAAAACGCGCAGCCCGGCCGAGGAGCTCGTGCGGCAGCGCACCGTCACCGCCGCGGCCCTGCACGACATCCAGGGCGCCTACTCGACCGCGGTGTACGGCGCACCCGGCCGCGTGGACTTGCACGCGCTGCGGGTGGTGTACCTGCGCCTGCTCTCCGACGCGGCGGTGCGCAGCGTGGCGCGGGTGGGCGTGTGCCACAAGACGGCGCGCCCTCCGCGCCAGCCCTTTTACTGGGCGCACGCGGTGAGCGAGCACTCTCCGCTCGACACGCTGTGGGTGCGGCCGGCGCGGCCCGAGCGGCCCTTCCCAAACGGCTCGTGGGTCGAGGTGACGCACTGCCCGTGGGCGGACGATCGCGACGAGACGACGCACGCCATGTTCCTCTACTACGCCGCCGGCTCGGGCCTGTCGATCAACCTCGGCCGCACCCTCGTCGTCCCGCGCGTCTCGACGGCGCAGCGGCTGCTGCAGGAGGCGCAGCTCCTCGGCCGCTGCTGCGCCGGGCCAGCCTCCCGCCTCGCGGCGGCGGTCGCGACGCAGCCCGCCTGCGCGAGGGCCGCGCGCGCGGTGCGCCCGGCCAGCTGCGGCGCGCCGTCGACCAGGCTCGACGGGATCGACACGCTGCAGGTGCCCGGCAACCGCGACTTTGTCAACGGCGAGGCGCGGACGGAGATCATCTGGCTGCGCCGCGCCGAGTGCGAGGCGCTGCGCCCGACCGACGAGGGGGTCATGTGCGGCCGCCACCCCCACCTCTTCCGCTGCGACGCGAACCGCACCGCGGCCGTCACGTGCGGCGCGCGCAACGGCGACTTCTTCTCGAGGCCCTACCGGCGGCGCGGCCTGCCCGGCCTCATGCCCCACTTCCTCAACGGCCACCAGCCGCCCCCGGGCGCCTCGCGCGGGGAGCTGCAGGAGGCCAACCGCAGCGCCGCTGCCGGCGTCGGCTTCGACCAGCGGCGCCTCCACACCAAGTGCGCCTCGAGCTGCTTCCCCGATGCGCTGCCCGGCGGCGGCTGGTCGCGGGAGTCGTTTCGGTGCGCGTCGATACCGCGGCCGGAGGAGCTCGAGGCGCGCCCGCGCGGCGGTGCTGCGAGGGTGTGACTCACTGTTTACGCTCGCCGAGAGGTGTGGAACCTGTCCGGTCAGCGGTAGATAAATAAATAAACAAAGAGTTGGACAAATACCAAATTCCAAATCGCAAACATAGAAACCCAAACACAGGCGGCGACGTGGCATACGAGCTCGTAGGAGAAGGAGGCGGGCACAAGTTCCAAGGACGCACGAGCGAGCGAGACAGCAGCCATGACGATGATGATTCAGCGCGTGAACGCCAACTCGCCGGCACAGGCCGTGAAGAGCCGCACACGCGGGCCGACGATTACGCAGCTGCGTGCCAAGCAGGCCGCTCTTGTGGCCGCATCCGAGCTCGCGGCTTCGAGTGATGCCGAGGCGAGTGTGGTAAGGCACTCGCCCGTTGACGAAGCCAAGCGGTGGGCAAGCGGCAAAGGCCGCAAAGTGGGCTTCGCAAAAGCACGTGCCACCTTCCGTGGCGGCGGCACGGGAATCGCGGCGACGGCGGCGAAGCACGACTCGCTCATCAAGATATGCGCTGGCGCGGTACCGAGCAAATTGCCCGGGAGACTCCCCTCCGACAAGGAGCACCAAGTGAAGTTTAACCTGAAAATAATAAACAAACAAAAACAATCAAACTCTGAAACGAAACCTTAATTCAATTTCCACACCGAAGAGTTACGAAACATTCATATCCCTTCCCAACCCTCATCCACCCCTCCTAAAGACTACACATTTTTTTATTTTTTCAAAATAACTCCAAATCCACAAAAAATTCCAACAAAATTTTTCATTTTTTAGCTATATAGGCTGCCGCCCTCCGGCTCTCTTCCACACCGAATGCCTCGTCGAGGCACGGGGATGTAGATCAATTGGTAGATCGCTCGCTCCGCATGCGAGAGGTACCGGGATCGAAGCCCGGCATCTCCATTTTGGTTTTTTGGCGTCGAACCCTTTTGTGGGACAATCCCTGCTGTACCGAGCACAGGGAGAGCGGGCGGTGGAGGAGTCTGCGCGGTTGAGGGGGCTGCGCACCGCGCCGCTGCCGACTGCACTCCAGGTGCTCCAAGGGCTCGGAGGGACGGAGAGCTCGGAGCCTCGAGCTCCGCGGCGTGCGGGGTGAAGCCCGTGGCGTGCGGGGTGAAGCCCGCGGCGTGCGGGGTGAAGCCCGCTCGAGAGTTTCCGGCAACCCAGAGGGAAACCAGAGGGTCCCCAGCACTTTGAGTTTCCGGAAGTTTCCAGGGAAACCACAAGGAAGAGGGTGTTTGGTGCTCCATTCCTGCTCCATTCTGGCAACTCTCGAGTTTCCCTGAGTCTGAGAGCTGGTTTGGGGCAAAATCTGAGGCGAAACCTATTGTGCGGCTGCTACAGCTGTGACAGCGATGGGCTCGCCCTCACTGGCCCTCAGTCACTTGTGCTGCGGCTTGTGTGAGCGACACTGCTCGGCGACTGCCGGCACACTGTGAGACCATGGGTGTGAGGTCAAACCACGCTACCAGCGCTTGGTCACATCGGCCCCGAGGAGCGAGGTCAGATCCATCTACTCTGTTGATGACAAGACTTGTCTACCGGCTGGAGCCGAGCAGGAGGGCCCGGGGGCCCGGCGCACAACCCCCTGGTCAACTCACCCTCCACACCCCGTACCACCCCTGGATCCAGCTTCCAATCACGCGCGTGCCTCCCTGCCTGCAGCCTGGCGGGGGGGGCATGTGACGTCGGTCGTCGGTCCGTCGCAACCCTACCGCTCTGTGCGGTCTGATCTCTGTGCGAAGCATTACCTTCGCGGAGCGAAGAAAATTTTATACGGAATACGTCCATTGTGGGGCCTCGTTTGGAATACGTACTCTGGAATACGTGTGGAATACGGTCGGAGAATACGGGCAGAATACAGCCCTTTTGGAGGTCGTTTGGAGGACGTATATTCACAGAGTAGGGTCGCAACCCCCTCCCGTCGCCAGGTCGCCTCACACACAGCACGTCAGCCCGCCCCGCGCCGCCCCCCCCTCGTCGCGTCGCGCGCGGCGGCCGCCCGCGCCCTCGCCTCGGCCGCCAGCTCCCTCGCCCTCCGCTCCGCCGCCGCGGCGCGGGCGTGAGCGTCCGCCGCGGCGGCGCGCGCTTTGGCGGCCGCGTGCGCCGCCGAGGCGGCCGCCGCGTGCGCCCCCGGCACGCCCGGCACGGCGCCTCTCCAGCCGCCCGCGCCGTCATCGCCGCCGCCCGCCGCGCCGCCGGTCGCGCCGCCCAGCCAGCGCCCGACGGCGGCGAGCGGGCCGCGGCGCTGCAGGTGGCGGCGGGTGGCACGGTCCCAGACCTGGAGGGGGCCCCCCTGGGAGGGCCCCTGCCGGGCACAGGTGCGCCCGGGTGAGGAGGGCCCTCCCCCCACCGGTCCGGGAAGGAAGGAGGGAAGGGGGGGGGGGGGGGTGCAGCCGAGGTGCAGCCGAGGCGTGTGACACCAGGAGGGCCGGCAGGGCACACCACGCCTCTGGGTGGTGGCACGCGCACGACGCAAAGTGGAGCCTGCGCGCCGCGTCGAGCCGCCGCAGTCCGATCCAGTCCTCGGTCCAGAGCGGCGAGCGGCGGAGCGGCACGATGCGCGAGGTCGAGTTTGGCGCGAAGAAGCCAAACCTGAGCCGGGAGACGTCACGGGTGATTGGGGGGGGGGGGGAGAAGGGTGCGGACGAGCCCGGGGCGACGAGGCGCGGGACCACTGCGACTCGCGCGGGACGATGATCGAGTCGATGGTGGAGGAGACGAGCACCTGCGGCTGGATCGGAGGGATGAGTGGGCCGAGCAGAGGCGGTCGAGGCGGTGGAGGGGAGGAGCACGAAGGCGTCGAGCGAGGCGAGGTTCGTCGCATAGCTCTCGTTCCGCCGGCCGGGAACCTGTTGCGGGAGGAGGGGGGGGGTTAGGGGCAGGGCGAGGGCGAGGGCGAGGGCGAGGGCGAGGGCGAGGGCGAGGGCGAGGGACCCAGTTCATTGTTGAGGGGCGCGGGTAGGGGCGGGGTCGGTGGTCAGCGTGTCAGTGGGCGAGTTGCTGCGCGCCTCGTTGTTGAGGTCTGCGAGGAAGGCCGAGTTGGAGCGGTAGGTGTCGAGCCGCATCGGGTCGCGCCAGTAGTTTGCGAACGAGACCCGCTCCTGAGGCGGCGGCACGCCTCGTCACGCCTCGTCAGGGCTGTGGGTGCGCCACACAGCGATCGACTCACGGGAGGGGCTCGCTCCTGGATGGCGGGCGTATACCACATCGCGGAGGTGATCTTGTTGATGTGGCCGATCATCTCGTCCCAGGCAGGCACACCGAACTGGCCCGCCTGCGGAAGACAAGGAGAGGCGCCGAGAAGGTTGAGGGCAAGGCGACAGAGGGACGCGCCGGGGTGCTGGTGTGCGTGTGTGTGTGTGCGTGTGTACGTGTGTGCGTTGCTTGTGTGCGTGAACGTGGTGTGCGTGGTGTGCGTGTGGCGTCTGGCCGCTGTGTGTGTGGCGGTGAGTCGCCCGCCTGCGGCCCCACCCAGCTGACGAGCGTCGAGACGCGCGGCAAGTTGTACCGCTGCACGTAGCCGCGAGCGAGGAGCGCGCCCTGCGAGTACCCAATCATGTTGAACCCCTCCGCCAGCGCCGGGTCGGCCCGGATCGCCGCCGCCAGCTCCTGCAGCTGCCAGTCCATCGGCCGCGCTATCGAGTCGACGACGCCGTTGCCAATCTCGACGTTGAGGACGTGGCCGCCGCGGCCTAGCGAGGCGCGCACCCACGCCTCGACCTGGTACATGTTCTCCGAGCAGTCGAGGATGCCGTGCACCAGCACCACCGGCAGCGGACGTGAGGCCCGGCGGGCGGCGACGGCGCCGCCGCCGAGCCCGAGCGCGGCGAGCAGCCCGCCGGCGACCGCTATCCGGCCGCCTCGGCCGGAGGTGGCGCCGCTGCGACTGCGTGCCGCACCGCGCAACGCGCCGCCGAGGCCCCGGAGGCCACCACGAGGCGCGGAGGAGATGTTGCCGCTGTCGGCCGCTGCCGGCGCGGCGCAGCGGCGATGCGAGACCACGGCGGTTCGCGTTGGTAGCGGAGGAACCCAAGAGGAGTCTGTCGTGGAGAGGCTTATAGCGAGCAGAAGCTGTGAGATCGGCAGCCGTGAGCTCGCCAGCTCCATGGCCCGTGGGGACGGTCCATAAAAGAATCTTAACGAAACTCCCTCGCACAACACTGGGCACGGGACTGGCGCGCACTGGCACGAACACAAAAGAATTTAAATCGGGATCCCTGAGGGGGCGGCTACGAGCACCACACCCCTCTCCTTAAAATCCCTGTGTGGTGGCGGCGTGCCGTCCTCCCATCCCTCCCTTGGGCTGTCTGTTTTCTTTCTTACTGTAATAACACTGAGCGGGTCGTACCCGCGGGGTGAGCGTCATGTGTAGACCCCGAACGCGAGCGTGCGCCCCAAATCCAGAAGGGCAACGTCTATGCCACCTTCCCATTGGTGCGTAAACGCGAAACCAATCAGCCGAGCTCGGACCTGCCTAGCGTCCCAGACCGATTGAGCTGCACGTCGACCACGATGCAGCGGCCAATATGTCTTGCGGAGGCGTGCAGACTTCGAAGAGCATGACCAATCTCTCACCGGCGGACAATGGGTGCGCTTGAACAGCGTGGTCGGCCATAGGGTTGCGAGTGCCATCCTTGTAGGAGTTCAGCCAGGTGTGTGCGGTGCCCTTCTCTGGGGTGACGGTTACATTGGCGTAGGGGAAAAGCATGGCTGCGCCTCCATCCGTCAGGTAGAGAACAAAGGAGATCGTCTTTTCTGCGTCGACATGCAGATCGACTGGCGGGGTGTCGCCCAGGGAGAGCTGGAACTTCGCGTAGGGCCCCGGAGCGACATCGAAAGGCCACATGGACCCGAACCTGCTGATGATGCTCTCAATGAAGGCCCCGTCTGCGGCGTGGGTTTCGGCTTCACAGGCGGAGAGATCGTATGGCCCTTCGCAGACATTTGTGCTGGAGATCTTGAAGCAGGCCTTGCCCTCCGAAGGGTGTGCGTGCGTAGTCGCGCGGTGGTTGTGCTCGTGCTTGCAGGGCCCGTAAAAGCCAAGCTCTTTGCCGTACTTACTGACGAGCGCGAGCATCTTGTCGGCCTCGGCTAGGCTGAGGAAGTTACGCACCGACCATATCCCAGGATCGTTGGCGAGCAGGACCGCGTTGTCGATGGAAGGAGTAATCCAGGGCTCCACCTGCCCCATGGGCACGCCCTCAGCGGTGCGGCCACGGTCCTGTTGAGCAGGATCGAAGCACTCCTTGTAGTTCACATATTCACCGTACCGGTTGCTCGAAGGGAATTCGCATAGCCCGAGGGTGCTCTCGTTGCTCTTCTTTGCCTCATATTTAAGGAGGTGGCGCCCGCGCTCCGCCCCCTCCATCAGATCAAAGAGCTGCATGTCTCTGCCGTCTGTATTGAACTCGGAGAGCATGCGGCCATACGCCGCAGGCGGCGGCGGTGTGGGCGGCGGCGGCACGGGCGGCGGCGGCACGGGCGGCGGCGGCACGGGCGGCGGCGAGGGCGGCGGCAGGCTTGGCGAGGGTACGGCGGCGAGCCGGGGAGGCCGAACCTCCCCAAGGCTGTCGCCGTCGCCGAGGCCGGGGAGCCCGCCTGCACTGCGCCCCGCACGGCTTGATGCGTCGTCCGGCTGCGAATGCGGCGCGACCGCGAAGAGCGGCTGGACCCCATGCGGCGGCGCGTCCTCGGAGGGCGCGCCCACACAGGCGCGCGCGACGAGCAGCGTCAACGCGCTTGCCATGTTGTTCCCCCCTTGAAGGCGCCGCATTTGACCAGCGCCGCCCGCCGCCCTGGCCGTTTCGTTCATAAAAAGTGGGGGCTCTCGTGCCCCGGTCGGCCGCTGGGTGAAGCTCAGCGAGGCAAACACATACTCCGGGGGCTCTGCGTCGCATTGAATAGTGACAAACTGATTACTCTGTGTGCTTGCTACTCCCCGGCCCTGGGTGAAGGCAGAAGGGTGTGAGGCAAATGACTGCACTCGCCACTCCCGAAGACCAAGTGCTCCAAGACCAAGTCGCAAGTGTGAGATGTCTAATGTACACAAAATCCTAGAGTATGAGAAATATATGAGTCCTCCCGCCGCTCCTCCCTCCTCGCCTGTCGTCCGCCGAGCGCGCGACTGCGAGAGTGCGCCGCTCCCCTGACTCTGACCGCGGCCTCCGGCGGCCTCCGGCTACGCCGGCGCGAGCCAGCCGAGCAGCAGCCGCGGCGCGGAGGCGGCGGCGACGGCGGCGGTGGCGGTCGAGACAAAGTTGACCATCTCGTTGGAGAGGAGCGGCAGCCCCGCCACACGTCGCGCCTTGGCGCAGCGGGCAGTCGTCCGCGGCGGAGCGAGCCGGTCCGAGTCGAGATGGAGAGGGAGTGCGGAGGGGCAGAGGCAGAGCGAGGGAGTGAAGAGATGGCAGCCAGGAGAGGGAGGAGAGTGGGGAGCGTGAGGAGAGTGAGGCGAGAGTGGGCGCCACCTTGGGTGTGGGCCGCCCGACCACCATGCGGCTCGCCTCGTCGTAGTAGGTTGCCTGCACGGTCGCGCCCAGCAGCGAGTCGAGCAGAGAGCCGCCCACGCCGCCCACCAGCCCGGCCCAGACCAGGCCGAGCGCCTGTCCACACACACCCGGCAAGTCCGGAGCTGGGCCAATGAGCTGGACGCCAGGCCGACCCGAGCCGAACACCTCGCGGCCCGAGGGCGGGAGCAGGCAGGCGGCGTGGCAGGCTCCGATGCCTGGCGGAGGGACCGCAAGGGCTGGTGGGAATGGCCCTGGCGGCGGTACAGTCTCTGGGCGCGCGAACAAGTTGGATTGCAGACGAGCACGTGTCGGGCTCGAGTCCTTGCTACGGCTCCGGTGTGTGCAGGGACTCGTATTCCGCGTCTACAGGCGCCCGTGCATGCTCCGCCGGCGGCGCTGGCGAGCGTGCCTGCGAGTACGCGGCAAGTGGTGTCAGGATCGTGCATCGCAACCCTGCGCGGTTGACGAGAGCTGAGGAGTGACATCGCCTCGAGCTGCCCGCCAGAACACCACAGGCATGGACTCGGCATCTAGAATCGCGCGCCGAGCGCTGAGACGCCGCCGTTGGTGCCCGCCGGGGCCGTCCTCCACGGCTGCGTGATGATGCGCGGCGGCGAGGCGGAGAGGACCCCGAGCTCGCTCGCCCACGTGTCGCCGGCGCAGCAGGCGAAGAACGAGACGTACCTACGAGGGTAGACTCCGAGCCAGGTTCGTGGAAGGTTCCTACAGCGCAGCAGGCGGAGCAGACAGACGCACGCGAGTGTGAGGCGGTTGCCAGCGGAGGCGAGGTCGGAGAAGTCGAGCGGCGCGTCGGGACCGACGAGAGCGCGCCTCAGGACGGCTGCCGCCACGCCGACCGCGCTGCAGGCGAGCACTTGGGCAGCGCCGCGCTGACCCTCGGCGGCGTAGCCCTCCTCCACCTTTCGCTTCACGTCGGCGCCCACCCGCGTGAGCATCGAGCCGCTCTTGTAGAAGAACAGCAGCGTGACGCCGCACCGTATTGAGCAGCTAAAGGAGAGCAGACCGACGACAAAGGCCGCCGCCGCCCCGTCCCTCTGCAGCGAGCCGCGCTTGAGGCCACCCGTGGCGAGCTTGTACGCGATCAGCGTGCCCGCCGAAGTGCGTGCGAGCTGCTCCCACATGGTACTCTTCGGTGTCCTTCAAGGCTTAGCCGGGTAGTGTCAATCAGAGCAGTGGACACAACTCGCGCACGGCTGGGTACAGCGCGCTGTCTAGCTGAAAAATGTGTCAGGGCTCGATCGCCGCCGACCCAGACGGAGCGCGAAAAAGAAATGTGCTGTTTTCTAATCAAATCCGCTGCGCGCGCGCTACCTCTGCACCCCGCACGCTACCCCTACCCCCCACTACCCCTGCGCGCTACCCCCCCCCCCCCCCGCTATTGGGCCGGCAACCGCCTGACCCTACTTGCCACGCTTCTACCCCCACCCACCCATTCCTTAGAATCGTTCGTTCCGAAATTGAGCCTCAACAGACTGATCGAAAGCACGAAGACTAGTACCAGACTGGCGAATAGGATCAATCGCATTTATTTCGGAGTCTTGGGTCTAATCTCTGCTGGGGTGGGCGGCCGTCATATTACATATAGTGGAGTCATTGACGCTGGGTCCCACCCTCTCTACCTCTGCTCCCGCACCGCAGGTATGACGCTGAGCATCGTTTGGCTGACCCCCCCCAGGCATGAGCTGCATCTCACGATATCTCATCCATCTCGCCCAATCTCGCCTCATCTCGCCCCATCTCGCCTCATCTCGCCCCATCTCGCCTCATCTCGCCTCATCTCGCCTCATCTCGCCTCACCTCGCTTCATCTCGCCTCATCTCGCCTCACCCTCCTCACCTAGGCTACTCGACCGCGGTGGCCGAGATCGACCCGAGATCGACCCGAGATCGACCCGAGATCGACCCGAGATCGACCCGAGATCGACCCGAGATCGACCCGAGATCGACCCGAGATCGACCCAACGCGAGGCCCCTCTGGGGGGGAGATTGACTCAACAAGGCCCCAAAGCCCCCTCTCTGGGGGACCCCTCCCCCCCCACCCCGAGTGTCCGTGTCCTTCGCGAGTCACCGATGGGGAGCGGGGGGGGGGGTGCGAAAGACGAACAGGGGAGGCTGGGGAGGGGGGGGGTCCACTCTGAAGACTGCCGACCGCGGAGGGGTTTTCTCCCACAGGGTTTTACCCTCCGCGTGAGGATCGGCGCGGCGAGGGGGTAGGCTCGAATTCGCCGCGCAACATTTCACCCCCACAGGACCCCGCCCTCCCCCCCTCATGGTCCCACCACCTAGAACCCCAATCTTAGGCTTCGCACCCTCTCCTTGCGCAGTGTCCCCCACTATGTGTCGCCGTTATCGGGGCACGCTATCCTGTGCAGTCAGGGCAAGTGGGGGCGGGGGGCACTCCCATCTCTCCTGTGTACGGGTGGTGACTGTCCCTAGTCTCGGAGGGGGGCTTGAAGCTAAGAATATTTTATTTGGCCTGAGGACGCCAGCGCTGGCTGCGAACGACAGCCCGATCGCCCTGACTTCCGCCAGGACCGCCCTCTCGCCCGCCGCCGCGGCCGCTCGATCCATCTCGGCCTCTCGGATCGCCCTCTCCCTTTGTCTTGCCCTGTCTGCTGCCGGTACGAACCTCACCGGGCTGCCTCGTGCCCTTTGTGGCAAGATCCGCGTCGGGGAAGGCCGACCCCTAGGTGCATCCCCGGCTTAGCCGGAGCTAAGGGAGCCGGCTTTTTCGGCGCTAACCCTAGGAGAAACCGCTCCGGAATAGGGTTACCGGCACCATCGGGCGGCGCCATGCGGATGGAGGGAGTCGGGTCTGCCATCGGCGGGCCGTCAGGGCGCTGAGAAGTCAAGGACGATTTTTTAGCTCCACTTTCGGCGTGCCGGAGTATACGAGTACTTTGACTGGCACAGGGCTGCGGAGAAATGGCGGTTCAAGAGACTGGCGTCTGGCGCTGGAATACTGCGCTCGAGGGCCTGGCATGCATTTCTGCCGCAACGGCGCGCCTCTCGGCTGTCAATCGACACACAGCAAGTCGAGGGCCTGTTCTCGACTTCATCGCGTTGCCGGGCGAGTCGTTCTCGGAGGAGGGTGCGCGGTGGTGGAAGGGCCACGTCCTGGGCACCACCTCCAACGCCAGCCGCGCCATCGTCAAAAGCATCCGCAGCGAGAGCAAGGCGGACCTGACGGCGGTGCAGGTCGCCGCCCGCTCCCGCGGCTTCCTCTCCACCGAGGAGGTCGAGGCGGCCGATCGCGGCATCGAGGGCCAACGCGAGGGCACGCGCCGAGCGGCGGAGAACCGCGAGGCCGAGGCTGCGGCGCAGGGTGGACCCACCAAGGCTGCAAAGCGGGCAAAGCGGCACCGCGAGGCAGCCAACCAGCAGGGGCCCTGTGGGTGCCCACTCTGCTTCAAGACGTTCGGGAGCAGGGACGGGCGCAACAAGCACGTGCGCAGGGGAACGTGCTGCGTTGATGAGGTGAAGCACGCCGCGGCCATGGAGCAGCTCGGGCTGGGCGGCGGCAAGGGCTCTGGCCAGATGGGCAAGCCCAAGGGACCGCGCAACTCCTCCAGCAAGAAGGGCCAGAAGAATGGCTCGACGCGGGCCCGCTGAGGAGTGGGTGGCTGGAAAGAGGAAATTGGTGTGCCTGTCCCTGTTACGAGGCTGATCCGGCCGTGTCCCCAGCACAGCTTTGCTTCGACGGGCGCCTCCCAGGGTGCTCCGGACGACCGACTCGAGCGGCATGCGGCTTCGGACAGGCCTCGGCCCGGCTCCTGGCGGATCGCTGAAGCGTCTCGGCGGCTCTCTCTCGGTTGCGCGGTTGCGCGGTTGACGTTTTTTGGCGCTCACGGCGGGCGGCGAGGCTGGCCTTGAGGTCGCAGCGAGCCGTCCAGACGTCTCACGGTGGCGTCGCGCTTATCACTCGTGGCGTCGGTCGCCTTGGAGGCGGCAGAGACACGTCCAGAGGCGGCGCATTTTGATGGGCACGCCCGGCAGCGCTGCGGGTGAGCGCGCCGCAGGCTGAAGACCTCCCTTGGCGCGGCGCGAGCGGCGCGCACCGCGGCACGAGGGCGCGCGGCGCTGCCGCCGCGATCAGTCGTCACGGCTTGCGCCCGGGCCGGCCGCGCGGTTGGCGTGGCAGCGACCACAGCACATGGTTCGGAGCTTCGGGCGGGGCTTCTCGGTATCTTCGGTTGCCGCTGCACGGCGCGCGTGTCCGACCCAGTGAGTCCTACCGGTGAAGTGTGTGGTGTCCAGCCGCGCGGTGTTGCAGACTACGTCGCGTGGTGTGCTTGTGCGTCGGTAGTCATCGCAACTCGCACTGTGTCCGCACTGCCGGTGCCGGCTGGGTCCGTCGCAGCGCACGCACTCTCCCTGTGGGTCGAGTCGTGGTTTATGCGCGAGTCGTGGTGTGCGAGGATTATTTGACTAACACTCTGATTAATACCCAGCGCGGCGTCTCGCCCTCCTCTCTCGCTCGAGGCACCCGGAGCGAGAGTCAAGAACACACCCCCATCTCTCGCGAGCGCACACACACCGACCCCATGTGCGGCCGTGCACGGCCAGCGCTCCCACAGGCGCGGAATGATCCGTCGTGCGCCCCATGTGCGTACGCGCGCAAGCACATGAGACTCTTAACCAGTTATAGCAGCAGTACCCTACGACACACACCGCCCGACACACTGGGCAAATCGGCCGATTTCCCTCCCGCTAAATCATCACGGCCCCGTAACACCCTCCGCGCGCGGTCAAAGGCTTCCCAGGGCCGGTCCATGACATGAACCGATAGACACAAGCAAAAAAAACCGCACCTCTAAGCTTATCGGGCACCCCGAGGCCCATACGGCGTCCCGGCGGGCCCCGGCGGAGGTCCGGCGCGGCGCTCCAAATCCGCACTTCGCGAGCTTCTACGGGAGTTCACGCGGCCTCTCCGCCTCGTGAGGCACACCCCACACCCACCACGAGCCCTGGGGCCGTGGGCGGACCTTTGGCCGCGGCGTCCGGAGCTTTAGTCGTCGAACATCGGCCGCCAACTAGGCCGTCGAGCGAACGTGTCCGGAGAGGCTCTCGGACGGGTCCGGCAGCGGTCCCATGGACCCAGAAGCTCGCCCCGGCGGAGCACTCACGGCTCGACCCCCGCCCCTGGTCACCCAGACGTGCCCTTGGACAGCCGTAGGGGCTCGCATGACGACGTTGGCGCCCGCGACGACGCCCTCCCCGACGACATCGCATCAGGCAGACTACTCGGGCGCGGCGGCGCGGAGGATCACATGGTTTGGGACTCTGAGCGATGGCAGAGGCCTTTTACTGCAAACGAGGACGCCCCGCGAGGCCCCGTTGGCCGGGAGTAGTGAGTGGGACCATAAACAAGCACTATATCCCCTACCGCGACCAGCCCACACACAGCCCAAACCGCTGCCAAACCGGCCCTGGTCACGCAGGCGGGGAGGCTGCCGGGGCGCCCAAACAGTCCCTCACGAACGCCACACGGGCCACCACGGCCCGTCCGGCGGCCCGAGTGCCGCCCCACACCCGCCCGACGCCCTCGGCCAGCCAGCGCCCACTCTGAGAGGCTTCACCGCCGCCAGCGCGCCGAGCGCGCCGCCCTCTCCTCGCGCCACACGGGCCCCTGGCCGCACGCCCGAGAGGCGGCCCATAATTTGAGTCGAGACGCGCCGCCGGCCAGCCAGCAGCTCGCCCGCCACCCGCAGAGTGCCGCCGCCGCCCCCAGCCCGCACTGGAGAGGCTCTCCCGGCCGCTAGCCGCTGTCGCGTCGCCCGGCGGCTGCGCTGGCAGCGTGGCGGTGAGGGCGGTGGGGGAGATGGCGGCGGCGGGCTGGGCAATGGCGGTGAGGGAGGTGGCGGCGACGGAGGCGGGGGTGACGGTGGCGGCGGACTTGGGTGGCGGCGGCGAGGGCGGCGGCGGCGAGGACGGCGGCGGTGAGGGCGGAGGAGGAGAGGGCGGGGGAGGCCTCGGCGGTGGCGGAGACGGGGGTGGTGGCGAGGGCGGCGGAGGCGAGGGCGGAGGCGGGCTCGGAGGCGGTGGTGACGGGGGTGGCGGCGAGGGCGGCGGTGGCGAGGGGGGCGGCGGCGATGGCGGGGGCGGGCTTGGGGGCGGAGGGCTGGGCGGTGGTGGTGATGGTGGCGGAGGGCTGGGCGGCGGCGGGGATGGTGGCGGCGGCGATGGCGGCGGCGGCGACGGCGGAGGCGGGCTTGGCGGCGGCGGGGAGGGCGGTGGTGGCGAGGGAGGTGGTGGCGATGGCGGCGGCGGTGATGGCGGCGGCGGCGACGGAGGGGGCGGTGAGGGCGGCGGCGGAGAGGGAGGCGGCGGCGATGGCGGAGGCGGCGAGGGAGGAGGGGGTGAGGGCGGGGGCGGGCTTTGTGGCGGAGGGCTCGGCGGCGGAGGCGATGGAGGAGGCGGGGAAGGCGGAGGGGGCGACGGCGGCGGTGGCAACGGAGGGGGCGGCGAGGGCGGTGGCGGTGACGGGGGCGGCGGCGACGGCGGCGGTGGGGATGGCGGCGGGGGGGAAGGTGGCGGGGGCGAGGGCGGCGTGCTCGCGATGGCGGCGCCGAGTCGCCCCGAGCGGAGCACGGCCAAGGGTCTGAGACGCGGGGAGGGCGGGGCGGGAGGTCGTCGTGGGGGCGTGGGGGCGCGGAGGCGGCGTGCGGGGACGCGCGGAGGGCGTTGGTGGTGTGTGGGAGGTGGGCGAGGGAGAGCTGAGGCGGCCGGCGGTGGTGGCGGGAGCAGCGGAGGCGACGGCGTCGGAGGGGGTGGGGGGGAGGGAAACGGCGGCGGCTCTGGCGGAGACGGCGGCGGCGGCGGCGGCGAGGGCCTAGCCTGAGGGGGAGGGGGTGGGGGAGGGGATGAGGAACGATGAGGGCGGCTGGGGCGGCCGGGAAGGCAGCACAGGCGAGGCGCGGCGCACCTCAAACTCGAGCGAGTAGCGGGAATATCACCCGCTGCTCCGGCGGGAGATTGCTCCCCCGCCGCCCCCTGGGTCACCCCGAGTGACCTCGCAGCCCACGCCGTGAGGCGCTGCTGTCAGAGGGGTTTATCACCGCCGTATCCACCCCACACTGGCCGCCGAGGGGCCCGGCGGGCTGAGGCGCGCGAGGCGGCTTTCGCTCCCGTGGGGCGGCTCTACCCGTCTCAGCACGGCGTCCCGAGGTGTAGCCGTGTACCTGGCGGCAGGGCCATCACTCACGCGCCTACTCGCGGCACGAGGGAAGGTGTGACGCGACCGCGAGAGGCGAGATGGGTGATGGCGAGACAGTCGTTTGGCCCGTTTGAGGCTGAAAGGATGACCGCGGACGATGAGGGCGACGATTCATCGCGGCTACTGAGCAGGCAAGGTCCGGACCTACAGGATGGAGGGGCGAGTAGTGAGACTCGGGACCATATCTTCGCGTCGAGAGACGAAAATCCGGATTGTTGGCGCCAGCCGCCGCCGGCCGCCGAACGTCACTTAAGGGAACTGCGCGACGACGACGACATCTCTGAGGTGCTGCTTTCACCACCGCCCTTCTGGTGGTGTTTGCCGGTCGGGGGGGCGTCGGCAGCACCGCCGTTCCGCGCGGATGTTGCAAACGGTGGCTCGGGGCACCTATTTCGGCAGCCCCGGGGCGGGAGCCGAGGAGGGGCAGCCGTTGCGGTGGCGCCATCGCAGCTCGGCGGCGCGTGGGGAGCCGAGCGGCTCCCAGCGATCCCGCGAGAGAAGGGCCCGCATCCGTCCCGGATGCCGCGCCCACGCTGCCCGACGCAAGCGCCAGATGGGAGAGGAGGTTGGCAGCCTTTCTGCGCTTCGAGGTGCAAGAGAGAACTTGTGTCCCGGCCTTTGTATTTAGCGGGAGGAAGCCAGGTGGGGTTTAGCCCAATGTGAGAGAGGACAGCGCGTCTAGCGTCCATCGGGGTGGAGGTGCTGCCGCCAGAGCCCAGGTTGGCGAAGCCGTCAACGATCCACTCTATGAAGCGTGGAACTGCCGCCAGCGCTGCGGCCTGCGTGGCAAGCTCAAAATCTAGTGTTTCATGACCTCGACATCCTGTGCTGCAATTTGACCTCAACCTCGCGGCCCGCTGCGCGGCTCTTTGAGCGCGAGAGGTGTCGTCTACGAGGCGGCGGTGAGCGCGCTGGCGGCGGCGGCGCGGCGGCGCGGCGGCGGATCGCGGCGCAGACAACGGCAGCGATCTGCGGCAGACACACACACACGCCTCCCTTGCACTATACCACTCACACCGCCGCCACACTCTCGGGAGCGGGCGGCGGCGGCGGAGGAGAGGCTGCGGCGGGTGACGACGCGGAGACGGCGCTGAGGGAGCAGCGACCGCGGCGCGACGGGAGGCGGCGCAGCTGCGGCGGCTACCGCCGACTCGGCTCGACAGCAGCTGATGGCTAAGCCTCCCCTCCCCTCCCCTCCTCCCCGCCCGCCCGCCCGACCCGCCCCGCCCCCTCCCCTCGCCCGCGCACTGGCCACCGCCCTACGCTGTCTAGCGTATAGGTACTCTCGAGGGTGGAGGGGAAGACGTAGGGCGCGCGCAACCGCGCTCGCCTTCCAACCGAGGCCCCCCCACCCTCACTACTCGCTGCCTACTCGCTGCCTCGAGGGAGGAGGGGAAGAAGTCGAGCGGGCGCCACTGCGCTCGCCGTCCCGAGGCCCCTCCCCGAAAGGCAAGTATTAGCCTCACGAAATCGAGAGACGAGAGCCCTCCCCACCGCCCCGACCCCCTCACCCCCTTGCTCCCCCCCCCCCTCGGGAGGGCCAAACTGAGGCGCCCGTGGAGACCCCGCAATTCCCTTCCCCCCTCGGAGGGGGCCGCGGACAGAGGCGTACCCCGAGGGCCCCGCTCTTTCCCTCTCATAGCGGCCACTCTTCGGATCGCTGGTCGAGCGACCCGGGGGATGCCCCGCGCCTGACCCAGGCGCGAGAAACGAATCTGCGAGGCGTGGCCGCTTATGCGGCCCGATGGGGAGGAGTGGGGCGGACTACGGGGATCGGCTTCTTACACCGCCCTTCCCTGCAGCGACGAGCGAGCCCCCCTCCAACCCATCCGCGCTAGGTCTCGGGTTTGACGACGCATGGGGTCACTCCCGCGAAATCCGGGAACTAGCCGGGGCAGTCGGAGAAGGGGCAACTCCGTGCACTGACGGTCGGCCGCCAGAAAACACGCCTGCGTGGATCGCGTCACACCAATCCTCGCTACCCAACGCGGCCAAAGGATATCCACCTCGAGAACCTCGAGAAGCAGATCGGCGGACGTACGTCAAGTCGTCTCTGACAATCCCTCGGCACGCACGCGACGTCGGGACCGCGAACAGCGTTCGCGACAGCATCCTCGACGCGGTGACGAACGACAGCTTCCGCGAAAGAGCCAGCCATGTCGCGCGCACGTGGGTGGCTGTACGCACTCGCTGCCGTGCTCACCGTCTCGCCCGACTCGATGCTGCTGCATTTCATGCTCCTCTACTCGCCGTGCAGCGCCGTGTGGGAGACGATTCCACTGATCCTGTTTCTCAAGTACTCCGTCATGGGTTTCATACAGGTGGGCTACAGCGTCGTGCAAGCGGGAAGCCCGGCAATTCTACTCTCGCAGGTGAAGCAGAGCTGGCGCGCGCTGCTTTTGCCATCAATCTTTATGCTCATCTGCCAGCTCGGCCTCACCACGTGCTTCATGACGACCACGGCCGCTAATGCGATCATGCTCTTCAACTTGCAGCCGGTGTGGGCCTTGGGCATGGGTCGCTACTTTCTCGGCGACACGGCGCAGCCCCACACTCTCGTCGCGATGGCCGTGGCTCTCTCTGCGGTCTTCTTGGCTTTCGCGCCGCTCGCAATGAGCGGCGAGGTGGAGGCGGAGATGCCGGCGGCGGAGGGCGCGATACCGCGCACGCGCTTTGGCGACGTCGTCGCTTTGCTTGTCGGCGTCTCGCTCGCGTCCTACCTCGTCGCCTATCGCGCGAGCTCGATGTCCGACCCCGAGGCGCCGCTGAGCATCGCGCCGGCTCTCGGCTCGCTCGGCGCCTCACTGGTTGCCGCGCCCGCCGCGATAGCGATCCTCGTCAGCAAAGGCGAGGAGGGCGGCATTGGACTCTCGAGCACCTTCGTGCTCGCCACCTTGGTCGACGCCATCCTCGAGGCGTACTACGACATCGCGATGGGTCTCGCCTCGGAAGACATTACGTCCGCTGAGGTGGCCATGATGATGCTCCTCGAAATACCTCTCGGCCCGTTGTTCTGCTACTGGGCGTTTCGCGAGGTGCCCGCCACCTCCACGATCATCGGCTGCTTGGTGCTCTTCTGCACGCTGGTGGCTCACGGCGTCATCGAGCTCCGGATCGAGATGCATGCCGCCGCGAAGCTCGAGGATGGCTCTAAGGATGGCGCGAGCAAGTCGGGAGACAGTGAGCTGCAGTTGCGCGACATCATGTCATCGAGAGGCGGCGTGGCGCTCAGCAAACGCGCGTCCGGTGCGCAGAGGGTGCAGTCGACTGTAGAGTCGACTATGGTTTGAGCGCCCGAGCGCGGCGCAGCAATGCCATGCCCCGCCCGGCAAGCGTGTGGAGAGATCGTGAGCTTGTAGCATGTAGGTTTGAGCATGATCATTGTGGGTTTTACATTATGGAGTACAGTTGCGCCAGGGATACGGAAATGTGGGTCGGTACCCCTGTGTGGGGTTTGGTGTACGGGTTTGCGCGCTCTCTCTGATAAAATCTAAATCTGCTGCGCCGTCTCTTGCAGACGCATGGCCGCTATCAACAAGACTTTTGCACGGCCCACACGCGCCAGAGAGCGGATCCCCCGTATCGCCGTCTCAACTTGCGGGCGGCGGTATAAAGGTGTCAATCAGCGCCGAGCAGAGCGGCGTCGGCGGCGGCTCCGAGCTCTCGTGCGTCGGCAGCTCGGATGAGTAGGTGGCTAGCCAGTCCGACGAGGCCTGCGACAAATAGCCCGCCGAGAGCGGCGGCGTGATGGGCACGGCGCAGCCGTCCACAAGCATCACTTCACCCGTGAGGTTTGGGCTGCAGCTGGGCGACGCGTCCTCGATCTTGGGGACGTCGATATGCAGGGACAGGCCGGGCTTGGCTGGGCCTTTCGCGGCCGCCCCGCATGCGCTATCGCGACAACGATTGGCGGCTACCCGGCGAGACCGGGATGCGCCGTCGACACTAGCCGCCCCTCTCGCCGTAGGCCTGAGGGGGCGCCGCTGTGCGCCTCCGCCAGCGGCGCCGAGGCCGTGGGCGTCAATCTCGAGCCGCCGCCTCTCTCTCGCGTTCCCCCCGCGCCGCCCTGTGGTTGGAGAGTCGGCGGCGGCCTCTGGTGCTACGATCAGGTCCGCGAGATCGCGCTCGAGGTCGAGCGCGCGAAGTTGCGCCGCCGCCGGTCCCTTCTTTGGCGGCGACTCGGCCGGCACCTCGCCAAACGCCATCGTCTCGTCCATGAGCCGGAGGATGAGGCGGTCCTGCACGTCCTCGTCGCCGGACGAGGAGGGCGAGGCGGTGCTGGCGGATGCGCTGGCGCCGTGCTCCGCGAGCTGCTTCGCCAGTGTTATGATCCGTCGGCGCTGCGCACCCTGCAGCTGCCTCGAGGGAGGCGAGCCTTCGGCCTCTGGCTCGCTGGCTGCCTCCCCGGTCTCCCTCGCCATCTCCTCGCCGCGCTCGCCCGATTTGCGTCGCTTCAGGCATGGCTTACCCGCAGCCTCTCGGAGCTCTCTCCGCTTCTCCTTCCGCTGACGCGAGTTGAATCGGTTCTTGATGGCGTTGTCGGTACGGCCTGGGACTCGTTTCGCAATCTCGCTCCACTTGTGCCCCAGCTCTGAGACGCCCTCGAAGATCAGCCGATCCTCCTCTTCGGTCCATTCGGCCTTTCTGACGCCGGGGCAGAGGTGATTGGCCCACCGCTCGCGGCACTGCTTGCCAATCCGGCCTGGCAGCTGAGAGGCGATCGTCGACCAATGGTGGGCGCCATGCACCTCGACGAGACGACGGAGCTCCTCATCCTCTTCCGGCGACCACCATGAGGAGGAGCTCCGTTTCAGGGGAGCCGGTTTGGCATCGACCACCGCGACGGCGGCGGCGGTGGTTCCTGGGGGCGTGTTCATGCAGCAACCTCCGGGACAGCGCTTGGCGTTGGAGCGGTGGGACCGCAGTCCCGAACGACAAGCCGACGTTTTTGTCCGTTCGAAAACTTCGACAATGGCGACGGTTGACACGCCCGATGTTTGTTTCAGGTTTGCGCAACCATTTTCTTCACAAACGCCTCTCTCGTCAACTCCGCTCTTCGCGTCGGGCGTCGCTCTCACACTACCGCCCTCTCCCCCCTCGCTCTCTCTACTCTCTCGCTCACGCGGCGTCGGCCAGGACCTTTGCGACTCTCGTCTTGTCGCCATCCAACAATACAAAATACGCCCGCTCGAGCGGCCTCGCGCTCGACGCCTCGAGGAGCCTACGCTCGCGCGCAAGCCACCGCTCCAGCCGCATCAGCAGCCGCCGCATCATCTCCAGCTCCGCCGCCTCTCGAGCGGCCGCGTCTTTCGCCGCGGGCGCCGCGCCGCCGTCGGCTCCGCGAGCCGCTGCGTCTGCCGGCAGGTCGAAGGCGTCCACGAGGTTGTCGTGGAGCAGCGTGAAGCCGGTGGCACGCAGGATCGAGTCGTGCACGGCGTGGCCGGCGGGCGCGTCCTTCGCTCCAAAGGCGCCCGAGCCTGCGCCATGGTAGATACCGGCTCGAATAGGCTCAGCTGAATACGTGTCCTCTAGAGTGCCAGTCGGAAGACACGCGTGCTACGCATCTGGGCTCCGAGGTCTGGGGAGATGTGGGTCGAACCTCGGGCATCTAGCAGGGCATCTAGGCGCCCGCGCCGCCGTGGTGTAGGACACGAGTCCCGACGAGGTCCTGCTGCGCCGCCTCCCGCGTGGCGAGGACGAGGCGCGTCCGGCCCGTCATCGTGAGCCGTGCGATCCTCTCCGCCTGCACGTGACAACAACAGGTGGTAGTGGCTCATACTTTCGGCCGGGCAAGTGACAGCTCACCACCAGCAGCTAAGCGTGAAAGGAGTCATTCAAGGCTGCGCGCCTGTGCGCCGGACCACATGAAGAGCGAGCACGGCGTGCACGGCCAGTCCTCGGCGAGCTGCCGCCCTCGCGCCACCGCCAGCGCACTCGGCAGCAGCGCCACCGCGGCGGCGAGCCACCTTCGAGCCCATCCCTCCACGCATCAAACCGAGGACCTTCCGCGCTTGTGCCGCGCGCGGCGAGGCACGCCACTCGGCCGACCCGACGCGCGCGTCGCAGGAGAAGCCGTGCACGTACGTCGGCAGAGTCGTCAGGAAGACCTAACGCATCGAAGGTGGCAGGAGGTTGGCCGAGATGAGACTTGCACGTCGGCAGAGTCGTCGGGAAGACCAGCCCGACGTTGAGCGACATGGCGAGCGCGATCCCGACGTGGAGCCCGACCATCCCCCACACGCCTGTCCGGACGCGCGCACTCTTCTGACGGCAAGAGAGGGGCATGCATCGGGGGCGGGGCGGCGGCGCGCCGAGCAGGAAGCGTGCACCCGGCAGCAGAAGCGTGAGTGGCACTGCGACGCACTCGAGGAGGAGCGTGCTGGCACCGATCATCGTACTCGCGCGGCGCGCCAGCAACCTGTTCAGGCCGCGCACGAGCGGCTTGCTCGACGTTGACTGGCCATACACCTCCAAATAGGTTCGCATCGTTCCGCCAAACACCCAAGCGCGCGGTCCGCCGACCATGCACTTTGCGATGCCGCAGGAGAGGACAAAGTGAATGGCGACGCCCATGCTCGCAGCGTGCGCGAAGCTGGCCGGCAGGACCATTGCCCACGCCGTGTACAGCACCGGATACTCGCCGTGCCGGTTCGTGTGGCTGCTCTCGGACAGGTGATAAAGCGAGACGACCAGCGCAACGAGCAGACGAACCAGCGCGTGCTGGCCTGCGAACGCGCCGGCCGCCAGAGCCGCCGGAAGCGCGAGGAAGATTTGGCGTTTGTGCGAGACGAGGAGAGTGAGAGCTTCTCGCGAAAGCCACGACGGACGGGTGATGACGCTCGAGGAGCAGAGCGAGTAGAGATGTTTGCCGGTCATCCTCTTGATCAAGGCCCACCACAGCAGCACTGCTGACAGCTGGAGCGCGTACCACGAGGCGTGAGCGTGCATGAAGGGTGGCGAGTCAATAACGAGGCAAGCAAGCTGTCCCGGCAAAAAAGAATTTGTGCGTGATTCTCCAATGTCCCTCTGTGTTCGTGCCCTCGCTTTTGCAAAATCCTGCAAAGGTGGGGACGTGTCTGTCCTCGACCCAGCCCTAGCTTGGGATGTCCGTTGTATTTATTTATTTATCTGTGTTCGTGCGTCGGCCGTCGCCCATCTCTCCTGGAGATGTCTGAGCTCTATTTATTTATTTATGCTCCAAGGGTGGGCGCACGCCGTCTTGGATATGTGTGCATATTTCTGCGCGAAGAGGGCAAGAGTCGTGGCTGCGTGTTGTTGTTAACAGACCAGGGCATGCTACCTCGCCCGCGACATCACGTGTTGCCCACATTCACAAGTCCCTCCGACGACGCCGCGGGCCGCGCCCCCCGCCGAGCCCGGTGCCCGCCAAGTGCCCGCCAAGGGCGCTCACATCGCCTGGAACCCCTTGACGAACTTTGCGAAGCCGTCCAGGAAGGACGCCCCGCCTCCGCCGCCGGGCGACTCCTCGCTTTCGGGGAAGAGGAGCCCGTCGATGTCGTCGGGCGCCGGCCGGCGCGGGCCCGAGTAGGCGGCGGCGTACCTACCGGGGAGGGCCGGAGGAGGTCGAGAGGGCGGTCCGAGAGAACATTCCGGGAAGGGCTCGAGCAGGCGCGGGCCCGTTGGCTGCGCCGGCGTCCTCGCGCCACACGGCCCAATCGTTGGGGTACGAGCGGTAGAGCGCGCCGCCGAGCAGCGTCTTGAGGCAGAAGGCCACCTGTTCAGCAAGGGTCCGAATGAAAGGACCAGCCACGCCGCCGCCGCGCAGGGGCGCTTGGGGCAGAATGACCTCGAACGTGTCCGCGACGAGCGAGCGCAGCTCGCGCCCCACCAGCCCGTAGCCGGTCGACTGCATGTCGACCAGCTTCGGGTTGAGCATCAGCACCGGGAGGCCTACAGAGCCCTCGAGGCTTCAGGCTGCAGGGCTCGAGCCTCGGGCTCCAGACACCGCCGCTGGCGCGCCCGCGGCCCCCTCCTCAACCTCGCGCAGCAGCCGCTGGACAGTGGCCACCTCGGTCGCGCCCGGGGCGACGAGCACCAGCGCGCTTGCCCCCACCGCCAGCGACACCCGCCCCATCGACCCGACGACAGTTCCCCGCGGCAGCTCCCACTGCATCCGCACCATCGCGGCGGTCCCCTCGTCAGGCACGAGAAGCTGCAAGCCCGCGGCGGGCGGGTCGGCGGCGTCGGCGTCGGCGTCGGCGTCCGCCTCGGCCGGCTCGAGCGCCAGCGCCGCCGCCAGCATCGGAAGCATCGGCCGCGCCAGCTGCATCGTGCGCGAGAGCAGCGTGTACGTCTCGTCGCCGGCCGACGTGTCGAACTCGACGACGAGGCGCGTCGCGCCGCCGTCGACCGCGCGCGCGAGCGAGGCCACCGCACGCTCCACCGAGTCCTCGAACGAGTCCGGAAGCTCGTCCGCCAGCGCGACCGACTCTGGCGATGCGGCCGCCACCGCCGCCGCCGCCTCGGCCGCCTCGTTGCCGGTTTGACCGCCAGCCTCCTGCCGCGCGCGCTCGAGCGCCTCGAGCGCGCCGTCCACCGTGACGCCACCCACCACGCGCGAGGCCAGGCTCCGCGCTGCCGCGGCCGGGCCGCCCTCCCGGACGGCGTCGGCCACCTCGGCCGCTCGCCTCGCCAACGCCTCGCGCTCCATGCTCAAGGAGTCGCGCGGCGGCTCCGGCGGCGGCGCGGCCATCCGCACGCCGGCGGCGGCCACGACGAAGCGATCTAGCGAGCGCGGCGGGGCGACGCCCGCTCGCAGCGAGAGGGTGAAAGTGAACAGAAGCACACACATGTGTGTGAACTTGAGAATCGTTTTTTCTTTTGTGCTTTTGTGCTAAGTATGCATCGCTGAGTTGCCACCCGAATTCTGCTCACAGCCTTGTTCTTGAGAAGAAAATACTTTTGCAGCCCTGGAGGCCCTGGAATGCGAATGGGGCTTGGGGGGAGACTACCCGCGGGTCTAGATAGAAGGCCCGCGCGCAGGGGGGTGGGGCATTGAGACCGGTCATGAATGAGTGCGCGACACGCATGTTGCGAGCGCGTTGTTGATGTTCCGCGCGTCGCCACAGACGGCGGCGCGCGAGAGCTGTTGCGAGTGGTGCTGGGCGAAGCCCCGGGCGCTGCCGGAGGCTGTGCCGTAGTCGGTGCGGTCGACGGCGCTCGGGCTGCCGACCTCTTTGGCGAAGTTGTGGATGATTCTCTTGGTCGGCGGCGCGATGCCGCCCCCTGGCTTTCGACGAGACAAATTTTGACGATTCCGTTCTTGACATGGAGCGCGTCGTAGTACTGTCCCTTGTGCTCTTTGACCCAGCCTTTGCCGGTCGCATGGTCGCATGGACGAGCGGGCCCTGTGACTTGTGTGTGGCCGCGCTCTTTGCACCCAAGAACCTTGAGCAAGGTTATGGTCGAGGGTGCCGCCGAAACCAAATTTGTGGCCCACTTCTTCTTATTCTTCTTTTATATTAGGCGTGCCGATGACCTCACTCGTCGAGAACATGGCCCACTTCACAGATTACTCGAGTACCCGGGTACCCGGGTAGAGTCTTGCCACTTCTCGTAGCTGCTCCGCCCCCCCCCCCCCCCCCGCAAGCGGTCGAGCTGGCGCTTTCGAGCGCTAGCCAGCCGTGCAAAGACAACTAGAATCGGTGCGAAACTTATGCTGTCGCTCGGCCGCCGGCTCCTCGTTTCGGGCCTGCTCGGCGGCGGCTGCTTCACAGCGACTCGCCGGCCGGGCTCTGCTTCCGACGTGGCCGCGCTCTACGAGGCGGATGACGGGTCGGTCGCCTTTGCGCTGCCGCAGGGCTGGATCGGCGTCACTCTCCCGGAGCAGGAGCGTGCGTCACGCGGGCACCTTCTGTCCGTGCGAGCGCAGCGGCTCGACGGCGGCGCGAGCCTGCAGGCGGTCGTCGACGGAGGCTCCCGAGGCCGACGGTACGGCGACACGCTGCGAGATCTCGGCTCGCTGGACGACATCGCTCAGGGTCTCGTCTCGAACGAGCTCTTCAACGACGACGACGCAAAGTCGGCGGGAGTGGTGTCGGCGGAACAGCTGCCCGCGGCTGGCCCGGCCGAGTACTACGTCGTGCGTTACCAAGTCGGCGCCAAGCCGGCCATCGCCAAGCTCGCCGTCCTGCAGCAGCGGCTGTACTGCCTCCGGGTGCGGGCGGCCAAGCCGGCGACGTTTTGCACGAGGAGGCGAGCCCGCTGCGGAACCTTGCACGAAGCTCCTCGGAACCTTCCCGTAGGCGGCCGTAAGCTTCTTCGAGGAGGCGAGCCCGCTGCGCGTCGAGCTCGAGGCGGTCGCCGCGTCCTTCCGCGCGGTCGCCGTCAACGCAGACTGCCTCGAGCGCAGCAACCGCGGCCGCGCGCCAGGCGAGGGCGCGTGCCGGCCGCTGCGGCGGACAGCGCCGCTGATGAGCGCGGCGGCTGTGCGGGCGGCGAGCGGCGGCGTCCGCGTTCGCATCGTGCACGGCGGCTGCTCCGAGCGCCAGGCGAATGCGCTGGCGTACCGGCTGCAGACGATGTTCGGCCCGCACGGCTTTTCTGTGAGCACGGTGGCGGACGCGGCGGGGAGAGACTCATTCGAAGTCGAATGCGACGGCGAGCTGCTGCACTCGAAGCTCACCAGGTCGTTGCACGGCGATGGCGGCTGCGAGAGCGAGGAGGAGACCGCCGTCCTGGTCGCGGCGATCTGCGAGCGGCTGGGACTCGACGGGTCCGCGCCCGTGAGGTTGTACCGGGATGGGTGACGCCGGTGGGTGCATCTGCCTGTCACTGCTGTGCCTAGCTCACATGTAATTTTGTGCCGTCTCTGGACTCTGCACTTCTCGCCGCCCGCGCGGCTGGAGACCACGCTTCCCCACACGGCGGCCGTCGGCGTCGTTTTTGAGATTTTGTATTTCTGTGTGTGCGCGCCCACCTGCGGCTCCCCCTCCGCCACGAGTTCTCGGGAACTTTCGCAAGCTGTCGCGGTTTCGGTACCGCGTGCGTGGATGACGCGTATGCGCCATCCGCCATGCGCCATGCGCGCGGTGTGAACATAAGTTAAGCGCTAACGCATTCCACAGCCGACGCCATCTCATAGTATGCGACTAGGTCGCGCACATACCGCGTCGCGCGGTCTCATACCAGCGGCACATGCTTCGTAGCGCCACGTTTGGCACCAAATTCGTGTGTTCGAGGACCACGCCGGTCATCGGGTCGGTCCGCTTGCCCATGGAGTACCACTTCTCGATGGCTGAGCGCTCATAGGTTTGCCCAGAGGCGTTCATCACCGGGTCGGTCATGATCTCGAGGGAGAGGGGACACTGCAGCTGCGCCAACAGTTCCGGCGGGATTGCGTTGCTCCCTGCCGGCGGTGCCGCCTCTGCCGGCGCCTGTGCCGCTGCCGGCGCCTGCGCCGCCTCTGCCGGTGCCGCCTCTGCCGGCGCCTCCGCTGCCGCCTGTCCTCGCGGCTCTGCTACCACACCTGACTGGGGCACGTAGCCTGACACCGCGCCTGCCGCTCGCTCATCCTCCACCCTCACGCTATCCTCAAGCGCCGCCGCCAGCTCCGCCTCCTCTGCCGTCGCCAACGCCGATTCCCTCACCTCCTCTGCCTCAGCAGGCGCCTGCGGCGGCCCGGCCCCTCTCCCACCGCCCTTGTTCTTCTTCTTCTTCTTCGACTTTCTGCCCTGCTTGCCGCGCTCCGCCTCCTCCTCCGCCTCGAGCTCCGCAAGCAGCGCGTCACCTCGCCGCCTCGCCTCGGCCTCCCGTGCAGCCATCTCCGCGTCCTCCGCATCCCACTCTGCGTTCCACAATTTCTTAGCGTGCTCAACCATGATTCGATGGCACTCAGGGCTGTGTTCATTGGCCATTTGCATCGCCGTGTACGTCTGGCCCGTCCATGAGGCAATTTTCTCGCTTTCCCTGGCGTCCAATGGCGTCCAGTTTTGAGGCAGGGCGAACACCACTTTCTCCCTCGGGTCGGCACCCGCCTGCAGCAGCCGGCGCACGATGAGGGGTTGGTCGTGTTTAGCGGCGATTATGAGCGCACTCAGACCGCCGACTTGCCCGTTGACGTCCGCGCCGTGCTGCAGCAGCGATTCGACCATCCGCTCGTTGCCGGCTGAGGCCTTATTCAGCGCCGTTTGTCCTCTGCCGTCCTTTACGTCGACCTCCGCGCCGTGCCGCAGCAGCATGTCCACCACACGCTCGTGGCCATTTGAGGCGGCGAAAATGAGGAGCGGGAGTGCCTCCTGCTCGCCCGAAACGTAGACCGTCGTGTTGGCCTGCCCGCCCCCGCCGAGCCACTCCTGCATCACAGCCTCGTCGCCACCACTCATAGCCGCCTGCAGGACCTTAAGTGGGACGGACGTGCCGAGGCTAGGCTCGCCCTCTGCTCCGGCCATAGAGGCAGCGCCCGCCTCACCACCCGCTGCCACCGCCTCGATGTGCTTTCGAAAGGCCTCTACGCACGCGGTGCGGCCGTTCTCCTTGGCCATCTGCAGCGCCGTATAATCGTCCTCGCAGCGCGTCTTCATGTCTGCGCCAGCCCGGAGCAGGCGAAGGACGACGGATGGGTGGCCGCCAAACGCGGCGCTCATCAGTGCAGTCTTGCCATCTCTGGTCTGCCGGTTGACATCCGCACCGTGCAGCAGCAACATTTCGGCCACTCGCAGGTGGCCGTTTTTGGCAGCGTTCATCAGCGGCGTGAGGCCTCCTTCGTAATGCTCGTCGGAGTCCGCACCGTGCTGCAGCAGCACGGCGACCACTTGATCGTGGCCCATGCCGGCGGCTATCGCCAACATCGGAAGCGCCGGATATTTGACGGTCGAATTCTCGACGCCCTTGCACATATCCGTGACCCGCCCGCCGCCGGTGAGCCACGCCTGAACCGTCGCCGCGTCGTCTCGCTCGATCGCTCGCGCAATCGCGTCGGGCGCCCGCCTGCTGCTGGCGGCGGCCTCTGCGAGGGCCTCGCCGCCGGAAGGCTGCACATCGCTTGACGAGCACCCAGTGGCCTCCTTTGCACCCTCAGGCGGCGCCCGCTGAGCATCCTCGGGAGTCAGCATCGGCGCGCCGACTTTGCCGCCGCTGTAGAGCCACATGGAGTAGTCCATGTATGTGGCGGCGCCGCGGCCCGACTGACCTCACTGTCGTCGCACGCAAAGTTCTTGTTTCTTATCACCCTGTATAGTAAAAATTCGTATCACCCTTTGCCCGCCAAAAGAAAGCCACTTCTTGACTTGGGCCCTCGGGGAGGCCTGCGGGCGGCCCTCTCTCGAGCGAGGTCTCGAGATACACAGAGCGGCCAATATCACCCTACCTACTGTGAAGAAAGAGGGTCGCTCGTCGAATGCGAGCCAGTTCGCTCGCGACGCCGACGCCGACGCCGCCGCCGGAACGACCGCGGCGGCCGCCGGTCATCGATGAGCTAGTTCGATGAAATGAATGAAACAACACAAACGCAAGGCGGACACACGCACATCGCTCTCGGGCCCACAGACATCCCGCACACCCGCCGCCCCCGCGTGCGCCCCACCCCGGCCGGGGCGGGAGAAAGGGGAGTGAGTGGGACAGTTTGGGACGGCAACGGAACGAGTATCTTACACTCCATGTGTGTGCAAGAACGCGTGGCGCCGCAGAACCGACCGCGCGATCTCGGGCGATCTCGGGCCGCGCCGCGCGATCTCGGGCGATCTCGCGCTATCTCGGAGCTCCACGCCACGCCGCTCCCCCCCTCTCATTGTACGTACGTACTTTTAGCTTATCTCTCTCATTGTATGTAGCTCTTTACGTACATTCCCGTTTTTGAGGTCTTCGATGTTGAGTAGAGAAAGCTTCGATGTTAGTTATGAAACTAGCTTTCGATTTTTTTTTGAGCCAGCCTTCGATGTTTTGAAACAAAGTTGGAGGAGAACCCGGAGGACGTCGGCCAGCGCGCGGCGCTTTCTTCGGCCTCGGCAATCAATACTGTGCCCGGCACGAACGAGCGCGGACGGCTTCGGCCTCGAGCAGCGCGGTGCTGTCGGGGACGGTGACTTCAGGCCGAGCGACGGCGTGGTGGCTACGTGGCGTATACATACAAGAAGGTGGACTACGCGCGCTCGGACACCGACGTGCAGATGTATGTACTGTTCCTCTGCTCCTGGCTGGAAACGCAAAGTGCTGGGGGCCCTCTCCGCTCTGGTTTCTTTCTGTCTGGCTGCCTGGCTGGGTTGTCGCAACCTATATAATAGGCCAACCAACGATCATTCAGCAGCCTATCTAGATTCACCCTTGGGGACCCGCTGTGCAGGGGGGTGCCAAGCGTGAAATTATACCCAGGACAGGACAGAACGGGTCCACCGAAAATCGCCATGGACGCCAAGGGAGAAACGTCCGGAGACACGACGGCAGAACCGATATCCTCCTGCCGCACACCGAATCTGCAAGCAATACAGACATACGCTTATGCTGGCCAAGTACCTCGCGCTGTTGGTCTCCACGGCAAAGGCGCTGCCAACGCCGCCACCGGAAAGGTGCCATCACCTACCGATACTCGTCTCACTCGTATCATCCCATCCCACCCTTTCTCACGGCCGTCCTCGCTGCAGGTGCACTGGCCCCGATTGCCTGTCCGTGTCGCTGCCCCCGTTTGCGCAGGGCGGAGCCAACACGTTCCTCGGCGGCGTCCCTCCGCTCCACAACATCCTTCTTTCCATCGACCATCCGGAACTGTGCCAGCACGGGCAGCCCTACGACCTCTTTGGCAAAAGCTGTAATGGCCTGGCAATGTTCGTCATTCCGCCCAACTGTGCTGACCTAGCCCCGGAAGAGCAGCTCACTCAGGCCTGCGTGTCGTCTCTCACCCCACCAAACGCCTCGATCGTCGGCGGAGATGCCTTGGGTAAATCGATCGACATCCGCACAGAGACGAGGATGCGCGAAGTGATCGAGTCGAGCACGAAGGCTGAGGGCAACGGGTACGGCGTGACCGCGAAAGGCTCGCTGCACTTCCTTCAATCAGGCCATACCACGAGGACCTCCGCAGTGCTCGGCACAGAGCCGTCGCTATGCACGTCCGCCACCAAACCCTCTTCAATCCGCACTTGCTGAGGCTTACCGAGTACTTCAAGCGGATGTTCCATCTTGGGCCAGCCGCATGGAACAGCGCACAATTTTCGCACTTCTTCGTGACGGGCATCTTCTATGGTGGCTACTTCAGCGGCACCTGCGTCATGACCAGCAAGACAGAAGGTGCCGGTGGCTCATGCGACTGCCTCGATCTCCCATTCCCCACCTTCCCCCCTCCACCCGCCTAGCCTCCCACGACCCCCCTCCCCCACCGCCCCACCTTCCCCCCTCCACCCTCCACCCGCCTAGCCTCCCCCACGACCCCCCTCCCCTACCGCCGCCCGCCCCTCAGATCGCAACAAAGCCTTCGAAGTCGCTGCGGAGATCAAAGTGGAAAGTGCCTCAGGTTCCGGGGGTGGCGCTTCGAGCAGCTTCAGTCAAAAGCGAGATGCCTACGAGAAGGAGGTGAAGTTCGATTGCCGCAAGGCCTGCAGCCCCAGCACTTGCCTTCCAGGCCCATATCGCACGCTCGACGCCGTTCGTGCGGGTCTTGACCAATGGTATGCGGGTCTGCAGCAGTACGCGGAGGCTGAGTCCGTGTCGGTTGGCTACCTCAGGGATAACCAAGAGCTTAGCACCCTCTTCTCGATTCTGTCGCGCAACAACTCATCGCCGTGGTACGGACTTTCGTACGGAGACATCTTCAACGACCCGAATAGCGTTCAGTTTGAGACGTGGTCACAGGAGACGATGCTGAGCCGCACGGAGGAGGATGAGCTGAGAGCTCTCAAAGACCTGGCGTCGGGCCCAGTGAGCGACGCGCTGCACTACGTGCTGCAGGACATGGAGCTCCAGCGCTCTCGCATAGATAGCTTCACCCACGAGCAGCTCGCAGACCAGCTTTCGCGCGTCGTTGGCCGCACCACTGTGCTGACGCAGATCCAGAGCCTCTACGCCCAGGGCCAGAGGCTTGTGGTGCACCCCCAGCCGACAGCCGGATGGGACTACTCCCAGATCAACGGCTTTGGCAAGCTGGAAGATGCTTGCGCTGTGACTGGATTCCAACTTTTTGCGGGGTAAGGTATGGTAGGGTCGGCGCCAAAAGGGTGGGGGGGTATGGTCCTGGCCGCCGGAGGCGGCCTGCTCGACGGGTGGGGGGGTATGGTCAATCGCTGGAGCGGCCACGTTACAACAGGGTTCGAACCCAGTACACAGCCGCCGTACACAGCCGCAGACACGATGCCGACTCACGGCGGCCCCGGCCGCTTCGATACTGTCGCGGGCCTTCTCGCCGCGACGCCGCCTCAACTTCGGCTCCTGGACAGCTCGCTGCCCGACGACGCCGAGCGCGCCGCTGTGCGCAGCTGCTGCGCTGGTACGCTTGCGTCTTGCATCGCACAGCTCGACGCTGTGATTGCACCGCATGCCGTCCGCATGATGGACGGGAGGCTTCCGACAAGCGACGCTTTCCGTGGCGACGACCACGATCTCAGCAAGCTGAAGGCGCTCAAAACTGTCGCCACGATGGTCCTGCAGGACGGACCGATGCTCTATCGCGAGGCCTGCGCGAGTCTCGTCCACGCGCGCTCCACCTTCTTCTCGGACCTCAACGCGGCGCTCGATGCCGATGTCTTTGATTCTGCCTTTCGATTCAAATCGCCGTCGTGGCTCGCGAAGCGCGCGGGGCATGAGCTGTTGGCGCGCGTACCGCTCGTGCGCGTGCCTTTGGCCAGCTATGGCGCGGAGGGCGGCGTGCGATGGCGGAGGCGGAGGTGGCGCCAGCGGAGGCGGCGGAGGCGGAGGCCGTTCCAGCGGAGGTGACCATGGTTCCAGCGGAGGTGACCATGGCGGAGGCGGCGCCGGCGGAGACCGCGCCCGCGCCCGCGCCCGAGGTGACCATGGCGGAGGCGGCGCCGGCGGAGACCGCGCCCGCGCCCGCGCCCGCGCTCGCACCGGCCTGCGCCCGCGCCTGCGCCCGCGCCTGCGCCGGCACGCAAGGCCCTGGCGGCCTTTGCGGACATGCTCTGAGGGGTGAGCACGATTGCCGGCGGGTCACCTCGCGCAGACTGCATCGCGCGAACACGTGCCGCACGACCGGACGGCCTAACACGACGGTTACTGTACGCGCTCGTGTGGTGGGGTGGGGGGTGGGGGGGTATGGTCCTGCTGGCCAGAGGCGACGTCCTGTGCGGGTGGGGGGGTATGGTCGCGGCGCCAGGGCGCCGACCCTACCATACCATACCCCGCAAAAAGTCCGAACCCTGGCTCCGATTCATGCACCTGGTCTGGCAGAAAAAAAGAGACGCGCTGGGTCAACCCGTCATGCGGCAGGTGGCTTGCTTTGGCTCGCTGCCACCGCGGTGGCTCACCAAGGACTTTTCAGCGTGCTGCGTCATCACCGCGCGGCGCGCAAGCCACGCCTCACCCGGGCAAAAAGAACGACCGCGCGCCGCCGCCGCCCGCCTCGCCGCGCCGCGCCGCCCCGCGCCTCGCCTCGCCTCGCCTTGCAGCAGCGCACGCGCACACGCACCCACGCGCCCGCGCTCGCTCCGCGAGAGCGAAGCAACCCTCCAAGCGAGTTCCGAACCGGGAGCCAAAAGGTCCCGGCTCGAACCGCGAACCGGTTCGACCACCGCCGCTGGCGGTTCTTGCAAAGGCATCAAAGGCAGTGTTTGATATAACGTGAAATAGTGAGAGCGCGCGAGATACTCACCCGACCCACCGTGCCCTCGCGAAAGAGATCTCGCGCCGCGCGCGCTCGCACACGCCGCCCGAGAGCACTCCCACCCCCGCCGCCTCGCAAGCTCACAGGTTGATTTGAGGAGAAGCAGCTGGGGGAGGTCAAGGCGGGAGAAGGCGGCACGGCGGCGGCGGCGCGCCCCCCCCCCATCCCCACGCCTCCGGGTCGTGCGTACCGCCTCCGGGCGCGAGTGTCCCCCCAGCGTCTGCTCCGGCAGTCGCTCCGGTAATCAGGCCGAGAGAGTACCAGGGAGGAGGGGAGAAGAGCCCAGGGTGGGGAGAGGAGAAGAGCCCAGGGAGGGGGGAGGAGAAGAGCCCAAGACGGCCTCCCTCTCCCTCCCCTCCCACCGGGCCTCCCTCTCCCTCTCCTCCCACCGGGCCTCCCTCTCCCCCTCCTCCCGCCAAGCACCGACAGTCTCGAGGGGCCAGCCGCTGGAAGGGGCAAGCCAGCGGCACGAGGGCTTCAGCCACACAACTACCATGGGAACGCGACCCACACAAAGCACCAAAGTTAGGCATACCCCCCGGCGCAGTGTCCCCCGCTATGTGTCGCCGTTTGTCGGGGCACGCTATCCTGTGCAGTCAGGGCAAGTGGGGGCGGGGTGGACAGCCCATCGTCTTTACGTTGGGACCTCTCTGCCCAGTCCGGGGGTGCGTCGAACCTTCCATCACCCTGTCGGAAGCGGCGTGCCGGTGGAGGCACGTCCGGGTTTTGGAAGTAAAGATATATTACTTTTTTTTTTGCACCTGGTCTGGCTTCTTCTCAGAGGAGAACCGTTGGTCCGCTATGACTGGCGCCCCTGTTGCCGGCATGCACTGCTCCGGCCACCACTGTGACGACAAGCGGGTGCTCTTCTACCCGCACGCGCCCATCGATCGCAACGCTTACGCCGGAGATTGGCACGCCTCTGGTTGGAGTCCGATGGTCTCGACCGACCACAACCACGAGATGCATTGCAGCAACTTCATGTCGGGAAATGCCTATGTCACTCAACTCCAGTGCCACGGCGATCAGTGCAACAACATTCAGTTCCGTTGCCAGACTGCTGAATACGTCTATCTCGACAGCGACAGGAAGACAAAGACGGGAAAGATCTCAAACGATGGCCGGGATTTCTCCACCCGCACCGCTGCAAAGCCAGGCTCACACACCCGCAACCACGCTACACGCGCCGAAGGGTCGGTCGTGACTGGATTGACATGCCACAGCGAGAACTGCGCGGAGATCGAGCTCTACTGCACGCCATTTGTCTACAAAAAGCCAGGTGTTGCGGTGGGCCAGTGCATCAACGATGCGGATCGCGATCCCTCCGGGGCGGATTGCTGCCTTGCAGGAACGGAGTCAGCCCGCGTGCCTCTCACCCGCGTCTGCAGGGCGTGAGTCAAAGCTGCCAAGATCAAGTTCGGCTGGTCTGTGGCGCGCGTACAGTGCCAGTGCGCGTGTCGTCCACAAGCGCCGACGTGTTCTCTCTCCCCTACTCTAATTTCTGATGGTGGCGGCAGCGTGTCTCCCCGTCACCATGTACCCGTCATGCGCCTTCCCTTGCACCTCTAGAGTCTGTGTTTAGTAGACGGGCAGTGGAGACGTGTTCTCTAGTGGAGACGTGTTCTCTAGACTGATGGTTCCCGAACGAAGCATTCCCGAAGGAAGCAAAGGCTCCGTCCGTACTTTTTCTTTTCCTCGTGTTCGGCGGACCATCTGCATCTCGTTCCCTCTAGTTTCTCAAGGAAAAACTCCGTGCGGAAATCATCATTTTTCCCAGGCCGAGGCCCGAGCCGCGTGTGAGTACGGAGGGGCCGTTGTAGAGCCTCCAGATCTAGGTTGCGTGAAATCCGGCACGGTGGGAGAGGTGTTCACAGATCACGCGACACCCGACACGCGTCCGCGCGCCTGCTCTGGCCTCTGAGCTGTTCCCTGAGACATTCTCCACACCACCCCGCTCCCTTTCCGATGCACAAGTGTGCGGCGCGCATGGCTGCGTCTAAGGAAGGCGTAAAATATTGATTCTCGCCCCTCTAACTATTGATATTGATTATTGACAGCATCCCCTCTAACTATTGACAATATATTGACATATTGATCGCTGATAACCTCCAAAAGCACCAATGTCGACATTTGTCCCAAACATTGCCTAGATGTGGGCTGAAATCGAAAAAATCGCGAGTTCAAGGGGGGCGATTTTTAATGCGGTTTAAGCGATTTCGAAGCGATTTCGGCCCGTTTTTAACGATTTAGAGCCACTTTCAAGCCCAGGATGGAGACCCACCTGACGGTCCTGACCAGCCCAGGCCCAGTCTCTCCTCTAACTATTGCCATATATATATTGATATTGATCGCATCTCTAACTATTGGAGCAATATATTCAATATTTTACGCCTTCCTTAGCTGCGTCGCTCTTCTCTCTTTATTTTTCTCTAAGCTCTCTAACACCTTCACCTAGATCGTAGATGAAACCTATCACATTCGCCCTTCGACGGACTGTGTCCTCGCTATCTGTATTCTCTCGCGCGCACAATCAGCCCACGCCGCCGTACAAGTCATCGTACTCGCAGTCCGTGCACGGGTTCGGCGCCCACGGCTTGCCTTCGTTTGCGGCAGAAGCGACGATCGCAGCCGGCGTCTTCTTGCCGTGGATGCCGCACAGCACGTTCTCGACCGCCTGCATGTCCCAGCCGACGGCGGCGCCGCCGGGCAGGTGGCTGGCCACTCCCTCCGGCAATGGGCACAGCCCCTCCAGCGATTCGGCCCACTCGGGTCCGAGAGGTGCCGCCTCGCCGCCGCCCTCGCCTCCGCCGCCGTACCGCACGAGCGCGCGTGCGACGCGGCGAGCCTCCTGCTGGCCGGCGGCGCCCTTGAACGCGCCGGCTTTGCCACACGCCACGAGCCCGGCGCCGCCCAGCGAGCCTTTGAGACATGGCGCACGGACAAGTCACGGATGTGACCGGCGCGAGGGGAAGTGGGCGTGGAGGTGAGCGCGGCCGTTTCCAAACTGCGCGTATTGGAAGCGGCCGGCGGCGATGCCCGCCTCGGCGGGCGCGCCAGTGCCTAGAGAAGGTTCCAAGAAGGTTCCGAGAGGGTTCCCAGCGACTCGGCGGCCGACAGCTTGTGCCTCGGAAGATCGAGTGCCGCGGCTCGATGAGGTCGAGCAGTAGCTGGTACTGCAAGAACGGGCCCACCGCCGGCACCGCGCCAAGCAGCGCGCACGCTCTCGCCGCGACGCTCGCGCCGCCCGCCGCCTCGGCCGCCGGGAGATCGCGCAGGTCTCGCGTCAGACGCGAGAGAGCCGTCCGGCCGTCGCCGCCTTGCTCCAGCAGCGACTCGAGGGCGGCGCGCGTGCGCTCGCTGCCCTGCACCTGGTGCTGGCCGGTGAAGACCTTGATGCCGCGCCGGCGGAGCGCCTCGACGCAGGCGAAAAAGCCGGAGAGCTGCCCCGGCTGCACCGCCACGGCGCGAACAGCCCGCGGCTCGACCCGGCGGCCGCCGCGGCACGGGCTCCAGCAGCGCTGAGCGCAGTGCACCTCGTCGAGCTCCTCCTCCGTCAGCTGCTCCAGCGCCTCCTCCCACCTGCCCGGCTCAGCCTCCGTGTCCGGATCGTGCCCGGCGTCGGCCACGTGCCGGCGCAGCAGCGCCCAGCGCACGACGGTGTCCAGCCTGTTGTACAGGCGGTACACAAAGGTGGAGAAGACGACGGCCTCCGCCTCGTCGGCACTGAGCACGCCGACGTCCTCCGACATTGGCGAGGACGGGCGCTTCTTGCGCATCGCGTGCAGCATGTGCAGACGGCCACGCACGTAGTACATGGTGTGCCTGTCTGTCTCGCGGAAGAAGTAGCTCTTGAAGCCGGCGAGCCTTTCCCGATCGACGCGCTGGACGAAGCGGGCGTGAACGCGGGCGGCACGGAGGACGGACACTTTGAGCACCGCCTGAGTGAAGGCTGCGTCGAGCACGACGGTGTCGCCGTCCACGTCGACCGCGATGGTCTCGCGCTGGTGCCGCTTCCGCTGCGTCTGCTTCTCGACGGCGCCTTTCCTGGACTTGCAAGCGCTGCTGCTGCCACTCATGATGGGCCGCTCGGCCGTCTTCTTCGCTGTCTTCTTCGCTGTCTTCTTCATCAGGTCGCGAGCCACAGGCAGGGCCGGGCACTCTCCAGTGTTCGAGACAGAGTGCCGCGAAGCCTAGGGTGAGGGACCAAGCGACTTTTACTTCGGCGAGGGAGAGGCGGAGGGGCGGCGGGCGGCGGCGGAGAGGGAGGGGGGGGGGGGGCGTGGCGGAAGAGGCGGAGGGCGGGAAAGGACCGGGTAGCCTTCGATGTTAGTGATCTGTGATCTGTGAGGGTCCGCCCGCAGGCGCATTTTGTATACCGAGGCGGTGCCCGGTGCCGAGCGCAGGCCGGAGCCCACAGGTCGGACCTTAAGACAGCGTTGTAGATCCCTCGGGCCGCGGCGCGGACGCGCGGTGCGGCGGAGTCACAAATCCGACGCAGAGCACCGGGACGCGGTCGGGCGATCTGAGGCCCAACTAGGCGTGGCTATCACCTGGACCTATCAACAGGCGCCTGCGGCGCCGTGCTCAGGAGCTGCTGCTCCAACCTGTTCACACTTTCGTACCGCAAACCGTACCCCCCCTACTCTACTGGGGTCGGAGTCTGCACGATCTCCAGGCGGGGGAGGCGGTCAGCGCCGCCTCCCTGCCGGTGCGGGCCGTCAGCGTACACTGTGAAGCCATGCTGCCCTCCCGAGGTCTCTGATAAGAGAAGGTTCCCGGAAGTCTCCACTTTCTGGCGCTTGGCTCGGTCCCCCGCGAAAGACACCTGCGGGGGCGCAAGCGCGCCGCTGACGCCCGAGGGGGCAAGGCGGCTCGCGGCAGCTTCCCATGCCGCCTCCGCCTCTGCGCCCTTGGGTGCGGGCCCTCGGCGGGAAGGGGCTTCACTCGCCGCTTCCGCCTCTACCCCCTGGTGAACCCCCGGGGTGGCCCTGGTGATGGGTAAGCGTGCCTCCTCCTCCCGCGCGGCCCTTGACCCCGGGCCGCCGGGAAGCTCGAGGCCCCCACTCATGTAGCGTCTCTTCACTCGGATGCTCTGAACGGGTTTTTACTTCTCACACCATTAAAGAAAGAAATACAAAAAGTCCCCCCACTTAAATCGGCCAGCCGCCACTCCGCTTGTGGCTCGGCCGATTTTGCCCGAGTGGTCAATTCCCCCCACACACTTACTTAGACGAGACACGATCTCTATCTCAACATATCTCCTTCGACGCCGCATTTCCAAGTTTGGTGCCCGAGTGGTCAACTATGACCAAACTTGGTCGGTTATAACCGATGGCGTCCACTCGATCGAACCTCGAGACCCCAGTTCGAGTTCGAGTCTCGAATCTGTGTCATAATGCGGTTCGTATGCGTACGTCCGTGTGTGTGTGTGTGTGTGTGGTGGGGGGGGGAAACACGTGTGAACACAGTGTGTGTGAATTCAGGACGAGCAGATCACCCCCTCAACGGTTAGCCGATGCACACCGCGAAAGACACCTGCGGGGGCGCAAGCGCGCCGCTGACGCCCGAGGGGGCAAGGCGGCTCGCGGCAGCTTCCCATGCCGCCTCCGCCTCTGCGCCCTTGGGTGCGGGCCCTCGGCGGGAAGGGGCTTCACTCGCCGCTTCCGCCTCTACCCCCTGGTGAACCCCCGGGGTGGCCCTGGTGATGGGTAAGCGTGCCTCCTCCTCCCGCGCGGCCCTTGACCCCGGGCCGCCGGGAAGCTCGAGGCCCCCACTCATGTAGCGTCTCTTCACTCGGATGCTCTGAACGGGTTTTTACTTCTCACACCATTAAAGAAAGAAATACAAAAAGTCCCCCCACTTAAATCGGCCAGCCGCCACTCCGCTTGTGGCTCGGCCGATTTTGCCCGAGTGGTCAATTCCCCCCACACACTTACTTAGACGAGACACGATCTCTATCTCAACATATCTCCTTCGACGCCGCATTTCCAAGTTTGGTGCCCGAGTGGTCAACTATGACCAAACTTGGTCGGTTATAACCGATGGCGTCCACTCGATCGAACCTCGAGACCCCAGTTCGAGTTCGAGTCTCGAATCTGTGTCATAATGCGGTTCGTATGCGTACGTCCGTGTGTGTGTGTGTGTGTGTGGTGGGGGGGGGAAACACGTGTGAACACAGTGTGTGTGAATTCAGGACGAGCAGGGAGTACCTCACCCGGGTACTCGAGTACCTAGGAGTCGGTCGCTTTGCGCTACACGCCCTTCCCTCCCACTGTCAGGTCCGCGCTCAACCGTCGCCGTTTCGTCATGCCTCTTGTCGCTGCCGCGGTCCTGCCTCACGGCGATTTCGCCTTTGATCCGTCGCTCCTCTCCAACCCCACCTCTCGTGCCGCCGCCGACGGCCTTCACCGAGGCTCGCTGCTCGCCGGCCGGCTGCTGGCCGACGCTGCGCCCGATGCGATCGTGCTCACTACACCTCACGGGCTTCAGACAAGCTGGGACGTCGGAATCTATCAGAACGCGGCGCTACAGGGCGTCGCGACCGTGGGCCGAGACCTCCAGGAGTCATTTGGCCCCGCCAGCCCTCGCAAGCTTTACCCGGTCTCGCTCGACGGCCAAACGGACGCCGGGCTTGCACAGCAGATCATGGACGTCCTCTCCGCGAGGCACAACGTGACTCTGCAGCGTGGCTGGAACGGAGTCCTGCCCATGCCACTCCACTGGGGCGAAGTGCTCGCCCTCAGCTACGTGGCAAATGCCTCCGCTGCCCACTGCTTGCCGCCTCTCGTCACGCTCGGTCTCCCGCTGTCGCGGTACAACCTCTCGTCTGCCGTCGCGACCGGCTTCCTCCAGCTCGGCCGCGACCTCGGCCGCCTTCTCGAGGCGTCCAGCAAGCGGGCGACCTCTCCCGCCTCGTCGCGAGCAAGACCCTTCCTTGAGCCTTCTCGGAACCTTCTCGAAACCTGTCCCTCTGTGAGCACAGGTCGCCCTCCTCGTCTCGACCGACCTCGCGCACACGCACTGGAGAAACACCTCCTTCGGCTTCTCGCCGCACGCGGCGCCCTTCGACGCCGCGCTCGGCACGTGGGCGGCGCGGCTCGACGCCGGCGCACTGCTGCGCGACTCGGCCGCCCTCGTGGACCAGGTCTCCGGAGGGCTCGGTTCGAGGAGCTTTCGAGGAGCCTTCTGGGTGCACCTATCAACCTCCCTATCAGGTCTACTCGTGCGGATGGCTCGGCCTCCCGATGCTGCACGGGGCGCTCGAGGCGGCGGCGGAGGCCGAGGTGAGGAAGGCCGGACAGGGCGGGAAGTGGTGGCCCCTCAACGCCTCCTGGGCGGCGACTCTCACGGCCGCTCCTGCGCACCCGACCTACTACGGCATGATGGCGGCGGTCTTCCAGCGGCGGCGGCGCGACGCCTTCGTCTGCCCGGCGAACACCCACCGCTGTGCCGACGGGCTCGCGGCCCTTGCGGCGGGAGAAGGTGCCTGGAGGGTTCGCACAAGGAGATGGGGATAGCCGCCTGTAGGTGCGCGCCCGTCGAGGCGGGCGCCGCGGTGTGCTGCGGCGACGGCACCGCTTGCGCAAGTGGCTACCGCTGCGCCGATCGCCCCTCCTTCGGCCCTGCATGTGTCCGCGCCAGGGGCGACAGGGAGGCAGCACCGGAGTTCATCCCTGAGGCAGCACCGGGACCGCGGCCAGAGCCAGTCCCGGTCCTGGCAGCCGCCGAGGCGCCGGGCGCTGCGGTGCCGCTGCCGATGGGGACCGCCGGCTGGGAGCTGCGCTACCATCTCTGCCGGGCAGGTGATCTCGGGATTATCTCGGACGAGCCTCGGTCCATCTCGGGTAGCGAGGCCCCCACTTTCTTGCCGGGGCAGGCGCGCTGCCGCTGCACCGCCTCGCGCTGCCGGCTGCGCCGCCGGGCCAGCCGCTCCTCTTCCCGTACTACTCCAACCTCGGGCCGGTGGGACACCATGCGGCGGCCTCGGCGGAGGTCGCTCTCATCGTGCAGCACGGCTCCGGGCGCAACGCCGACGACTACTTTTGCTCGGGCGTGCAGGCAGCGGCGATGGCCGGGCTGGGCGGCGGCCGCGCGCTCGTGCTGGCGCCTCGCTTCATGGAGCCGGCGGACGGACCACCGCCCTCCGTGGTTTGGTGGAACGGCACCTTCCCGGAGGGATGCTGGCGCTGCGGTGCCGAGAGCGACCCGCGCGCGAGCCGTGACGGTCTCGCCACCGCCTCGAGCAGCCGCTTCACCAGTCCACCCACCAGTCATCCACGAACCACCCACCGACAGGCCGCTCCACCGTCTCGAGCTTTGCGGTCCTGCGCCGCAAGACGCGACGCTTCCCCTGACACTTCCTAGTAGACACGTCTCGACTGCCTCCAGGTGCTCGACGCGCTGCTGGACGCGCTCGGCGCGGCAAAGACGAGCGGCGCCCTCCCATCGCTGCGCCGCGTCGTGCTCGCGGGCCACTCGTCGGGCGGCCAGATCGTGCAGCGCCACGGTGGAGCTCGTGTGACGAGCTGCTGCAACCCTCCCCCGGACCAGCGGCTCTTCACGCCAGCCTCCTGTGAACAGCCATCTTCTCGCGCGTGCCGCCGCGCCCGCAGCCCTTCGCCGTGCGACACGTCGCCGCCAACCCGTCCTCGTACGCCTACTTCGGGCCCGAGCGGTGGCGCGGCGGCCGGCTCGCGCTGCCCGACGCGGCGGCGCGAGTGCGCTGCCCCGACTACGACAGCTGGCACTGGGGGCTCGCGTCGCGGCTGCCGCCGTTTGCAGCCTCGACTCCGGGCGGCACGAACGCCGCTCTCGCCCTCTTCGCGGCTCGGGACGTCGTCTACCTGCAAGGCCGCAACGACACGTGCGACTGCAACCCGACGACCGCCGGCTGCGGCTGCCTCTCGCACGGGCTCGAGACAACGTGCGCGGATGAGCTCATGGGGCGCTTCCGGCTGATGCGCGGCCGCCTCTACTACGCGCAGCTGCAGGCGCACTTCAACGCCTCGCCGGCTGTGCACTCGATGGTCGAGGTGCCCAATGTCGGACACGACCACACGCTCATGTGGCAGTCGACCCAAGGGCTCGACGCCATCTTTCGGTGGTGATATTAATTACAGGAAATACTGTCGCGGGAGAGACCACCCGAGACCCGTGGCGCGGGGCGGGGGGCCGGGCTCGAGCGGGCCGCGGGGGGGCGCGCAGAGTGCAGTTTTCTTTGAAACTCGATCGCTCTCAGTCTCACAGTCGCCGAGAGAGAGAGCGTTCTGGGAACCGTTCCGCGTTCTCTCATCGAGAGCGCGCCGAACGGCGCGGGGCAGCACACACGCGCAACGCCCAACGCCCCCGGCGCCCGGTAGCCTCGATACTGACGCGCACGCGTATAGACATCCGCGCTCGAGGGGTATGCACATACTACACGTATGGATACGGTGGCACGCGTTAGTGCGCGCCGCGTCGTCCGGCTCGATGCTGCTGCGGCGGCCGCCGCCTCGGAGCAGCGCACCTGCACTGGCAAAGGCGTCTCTCCTCCAAGCACCCCGTCCCTAGCTCCCCCAACCGCGCTTCACGGGCTGCACGCGCCGCACTCGGCCGCGTACTCCATGCCCGCCACCTGCCGGCAGGAAGCGGCCTCGCTCAAGGAGCCTCCCGCCGGCGACTGCAGCCAGAGGATGCGCTCGCCGCAGGCGTAGTCGCCGGCCATGCGTTCCCAGACCGCCGCGGTGCAGGAGCTGGTCCCGCAGAGGGCGGGGGGCGAGGGTGGGGGCGGCGACAGTGGAGACGGTGACGGCGGCGGAGGAGACGGTGGCGGTGGCGGTGACGGCGGTGGCGACACAGCCGGCGCAGGCGCGCCGGCCTCAGCATTGCTCCCGAACACGAGGTCGCGGTAGGCTGCGTAGGCGAGCCTTGGAGTGCGCTCAACGTCCACTAGCCCCCACCACTCCTCGTTGAAGGTGCGGTCGGGGTACGGGCCGCCGCCTGGAGCGGTGCCGCCAACGTCGTGCTGCCACTCGTTGCCCGCCTTCCACCACTCATCCGCCCACTCGAAGAGCGCGCCGCCGAAGCATACTCCGCCGCCGCCGCCGTTGTTCGGGACCAGGTTGGCGATGATCTGGTCGCCGAGCGTGGTAGTCGCCGCGGCCTGGGAGGGCTGGTCCTCGGCTCCGGCGCCGTCGTTGCCATTCGAGTTGTACGCGTCCGCTCCCCACTCGCCAAGGAACATGGGCTTGTCGGCGGAAGGGGTCCGTTCGGCCCAGACGGCGAACAGGTCGCCAAAGTTGTCGTAGCGATAGACGTTCAGCGCCCAGACGTCAATAGCGCTGAGGGCGACGACCGTATCGGCGCTGGGCACCTCGCCGTAAACGCTCACCACAGGGTGACCATCGCGGGCCTTGATCCGGCGCGCCGCGGCGTCGATCCGTTCGATGCACTCGGCATGGGGCAGGTCAACGTAGAGCCCATTGTAGTTCCACTCATTGCCGAGCGACCACATGAGCAGTGCAGGATGCGCCTTCGTTGCGTCGACGGCGGCGTCGATGTCGGAATCCGAGGCGAGCGGGTTGATCGGGTTGACGACATAGATGCCATGCGCCCAGAATGCATTGAGCACCGCCACTGAGGCGACGGTCGTGTATGTGCGCACCGTGTTGATACCCGCCGCAGCCATCAACGGAGCATCGATTGTCGCAAGGGCGAGCTCGTTCCTCGGGGACGGCGGGTGCACGGCGCCACGGGGCACGGCGTTCCAGCAAACGCCCTTCATGATGAAGGGCTCATCGCCGATGAGCAAGCTCCTCCCACTGACACGGATGCCAGAGCTCGGAGGTGTCGGCTCTGTCGCCTCTGGGATGCACTCGCCGCACTCGGCTGCATACTCGCCCGCCACCCGCCGGCAGGCGGCAGCCTCACTCAAGGAGCCTCCCGCTGGCGAATGCAGCCAGAGGATGCGCTCGGGAGACAGCGATGGTAGCAGCGGGTTGCAGTCACCGCACTCGGCCGCATACTCGCCCGCCACCTGCCGGCAGGAAGCGGCTTCGCTCAAGGAGCCTCCCGCTGGCGACTGCAGCCAGAGGATGCGCTCGCCGCAGGCGTAATCGCCGGCCATGCGTTCCCAGACCGCCGCGGTGCAGGAGCTGGTCCCGCAGAGCAGGGACGCAGGCGCCATGGTCCTTCCGTCGTCCCGGTTGCCCCGACTAACGGACAGGTAGGAAGGCAAGCACGTGCGTTCAAGACATGTCCTATTGCAGTTGTCGCAGTCGTTTTTTAGGTATGTTGCATACGTTGTATGTTTCACTCATCATTTACCTACTCATGACGCAGTCGAGAATATGTCCCTCATCATTTACCTTGTGACGATTCAAAGTGCTCGGCCGTGCGCCGCAGGATGGACGGGCGCCGCCCCACGCCTGCAAGCAAGCAGGGATCCGGATGATTGCATTCCTCGCAGCTGCACCACACACTACTGCAGACAAACAAACACAAGGCGCGCACATCTTGCGCATCCGCCACATTTCCAAACGAAAGACGCAAACCACTTTTTATGGATATTCTTGGACAATTCTTCGACATACAAGCACGTCCCCGCACGTCCCGACTGAAACCGACCGCCTCTTAAGAAAAGCGAGCGCGCAATGGCAGATCACATCTTCCCCTCGCTCCTGTGCCAGCAGCCCGAGAGTGGCGACGAGGCGATGCACGATTTCGAAACGCTGATTGCTGTGCAGAACGCCATGCCCCAGCACGCGCCCTCCCCAGCCCAGCAGCCTGACGTCCTCGAGCCGCTGACGCTGTCAGCATTGGACACGCTTGGGCTATGGATGTCATCGGCCGTCGAGGACAGCGATGGCGACAACAGCCGATTCTCCTACGGCTCGGACGAAGAGACCGTTGTGTCAACGTCGTCTGGAAGCGGCAAGCGGCCACGGCGCCCCTCGGGCAGCAAGCACCCGTGGACCCCAGAGGAGGACCAGATCATCGAAACGAGCGCGCACAAGTACTGCTCGCGCATCGCCGAACAGCTGCCGGGCGACGAGCGCTCTGACGACTCGGTTCGCAATTTACACCGGCTGCAGCGCAAGGCTCAGCGGCGGGCCGGAGTCACTCGGGGCCTGGCCGTCGGTCGGTCGGCCTCGGTACCCTTGCAGCGAGCGGGCAGCGCGCCCGTCAACGCAGGCGAGCAGCGGCGCTACTCTGCCGGAAGTCAGGTGTCGTGCTCGTCGACGAGCATCTCCGTCGAGGAGGTCGCCGCGCCGGCGCTGGCGGACGAGGGCCGGCACGGAAGTTGGACGCCTGAGGAGGATGCACTCATCGACCGCGCCGTCCGCATCGGCGGCCTGCGCTGGAAGGCGGTCGCGGCGATGCTGCCCGGCCGCACCGAATCGGGCTGCCGCAACCGGTGGGTGCGCAGTCAGCAGCGGAATCTTTCACAGCTTGGCATCGAGGCCAAGGGCGCGACGGAGGTGATAGCGCACCTGCGCAACGTTGGCGCGATGAAGGTACGCAAGCGGCCGTCCACCAAACCGCCGCCGCCCACCAAACCGCCGCCCGAGGTGGAGCTCCGCCATGATCTTCGGCCGATGCGCTTCCCAATGCCGCTGGCGCCGGCGCAGTCCGAGGCCGGGCTGAGGCCGCCGCCGCGGGAGCAGGGCCGGGCGGCGTGCGTGCCCAACGCTCTGCCAGTGGCGTACACATCGCCGCCAACCCGTCGCTGGGTTGCCAACTCGAGCGCCAGCTTCTTCAGCGGAAACGGTCTGGCAGCGCCACCCTTTTTCCAGCCGGCGGGCGCCAGCACCTCGCGCCTCGACCTCGGCACTGCGCCTGCCTTGGCGCCTGCCTTGACACTTCCCACACCTGAAGCGCGCTGCCTTCCACATGAGCGAGGTGCCGAGATTCTTTAGTTTTGTGGGAGTTTTTGCTGTGAGAGAGGCTTCTTTTAAGAATTCTTTTGGTCCTCGCAGGAGTCGCTTAGGCGGCGACCCCCGGAATTCTTTTGTTGATCACAGCCAAAAAAAGCGCCTGGGCAACGCGACGGGTGATCAACGAGCTCAGCCACCGCGCCGGGGGCAGGCTGCCGCCCACACCAGAGCCGCGCCCCAGAGCCGCGCCTCAGAGCCCAGCTGCCACTCATGGCTCGACACACCGCACTGCTCGCTATGTTGCTGCCAGCGGTCGGAGCCAGCAGCCGTGATCTCCCCGCAACGCCTGATGTTCTGGCGGAGGCCTGGCAAGCAGGCAAGCAGGCAGGCAGACAAAGTCCACCTTCCATTGCGATGCACCCTTCGCACACGTGGTTCGTCGAGGAGGCCGCTCCGGCGGGCGGCGTGACCTGGATGATGATGTTCTGCGATATGGACACGAGCTTCGGGACGGCAGGAGAGGAGGGCCGCGACTTTCTGTACACGATGGCGGGTGTCATCGACAACCGGCACCCGAGCCGGCCGCACGCCAAGCTGGTGTGCCGCTTCGATCTCCGCGCCTCCCACCTCGCCATGGCCTGCCTCCTTCTCCTCGCGTTGTCTATCTTCGTCTGCCTCTACCCGCCGCGCGCCTTTGTCCGCGCGTCCGATCTGAGGCCACTCTTAGAACGTAGCCGGCATGACGACCTGTCCATGGCATAAGCTCCTGTCGCTACTCGTGACCTCGTGTGCTGTGTATCTCGACTCTCATCTCCTACTCCACCATCCACCCAGTCCGCATATCGCGCAAGGGCATGCGGCATGCTCAGTGTTCATGCTCCGCGCGCGCCTCGCTGCAGTGCACATGCACATGCACATGCTACATGTGCTCATACGCTACAAGTGCGTACCTCTACCGACCTGCGTTTAAATTTCACGAGACGCAAAACCTCTATTCCTCTTGGTAGTAGTCTTTTTTTTGCTGCAAACTGAAACTCAGCCGCCGACCGACTACTCGGCACCGGTACTCGCGCGCGCAGACGGACACCTCACGTCACGTCGCTCGTCGGGGGCGGGGGCAGCGCCCCGATGGTCTCCTCGGCGTAGCTCAACAAAGCGCGGAGCGACCAGCACGCCGACGCGTCATCGCCCCCCTCCTCCCCTTCGCCAGCGCCTCGCCGCTTGAGCACGCTGGTCGGCCGCAAGTGTGGGGCCGCGTAGTGCTCCACGAGCGCCGCGACGATCACGCCCACCGCCAGCTCTGGCCGCTCGGCGCCGAGCCGCCGCCGCGACGCAGCGGCGACCAGTCCGCGGTACTGCTCCCTCAGCCGGTCGGCCTTCGCGGCGGCGGCTGCGGGCCCGGCGGCGCCGGCGAGCAGCGCGCCGCACCGCTCGAGGAAGGGCTCGTCCGCCATCAGGCCCGCCAGCGCGCTCGCCTCCGCCAGCCGCTCCGTATCGTCGAGCAGCTCTGTCGCCTACAGGTCCGCCCGAAGCAAGCTGCGGGAAGGGCTCCTCGTGGCCTCTGCGTGTCGTCGAGCGGCGGCGTCGCCGGCGCGGCCGGCCGCGCACGGCCGAGGAAGACAACGAGAGCGTGGCGGGCCCCGGAGGTGAGCTGCGAGACGCCTGAAGGACGGCTCTGGGAAGGGTCCGAGAAGGGTCCCGAGAAGGCCTCGAGACGGGTCAAAGAAGGGCCAGCGAAGGGTCCGGGAAGGGACCGGGAAGGGACCCGAAGCTGCGAAATGCCGTGCAGCAGCCTTCTCGCGTGGTACATCTCGGCTACGTCTCGGCTACGTCTCGGCTACGTCTCGGCTACGTCTCGGCTACGTCTCGGCTACGTCTCGGCTACGTCTCGGCTACGTCTCGGCTACGTCTCGGCTACGTCTCGGCTGTAGACACGCCGTGCAGCAGCGTGCTCTCGTGCGTGGTCGCGTCGCCCTCGCCGCGCGGGAGGGGCCGCACCTGCCGCGTCGAAGCACCCGAGATGCACCCGAGATGCACCAGAGATGCACCCGAGATGCACCCGAGATACACCCGAGCTACGCCCGAGACAGAGCCGCGGGAGGGGCACCACCTGCGCGTCGAAGCAGCCGAGCAGCGTGCCGCCCGTGTACCTCCCGGGCGGGTCGAGGGCCACGTTGATGGTCAGCCGGCTCGAGTCGGTGTGGAACGGATTCCACGGCCTGGGCGAGGGCGGAGCCACCAGAGTCGAGGGCGGAGCCACCAGACTCAGCGGCGTGGAGACAGAGTCAGCGGCGTGGACAGTCTCGTGGTGCAGTCGCTCTCTGCGCAAGGCCCCTCTCGGGGCAAGTCACGGACGGTCTCGTCCGCATCTAGGGCTCCACGGGGCCTCGTCGCCGGCGTGTACCGGCGGACAAAGATCTCCACGTCGGAGGTCAGCGCCGTGTCCGCCGCCTCGCCGAGGAAGGAGGCTGGCAGACTCCACAGCGCCGCCGCCGCCTCCGGGCCGATCGCCGACTCGAGCTCCTCGCGGCTGAGGTTGAGCTGGTGGTCGGGAGCGCCGTCGACCGTGTCCGCCTTCTGCTGGCTCTCGGTGCTGACGGCGTTCCGGAGGGCCTCACACGCAGCCGGCGGGAGCACGGCCGGCGAGCGCAAGACCGCCTCGTCGCCGCGCGCGCCGAGGGCGCGGCGCACATCCTCGGCCGTCGAGAGATCGAGCCGCAGCTCGTTTACGAGCTCGGCCGGGTCGACGCTGCCCGGATCGTCGCCGAAGAGGAGCAGGCTGCGCGAGAGCGGCGGCATGCGAGCGGCCTGCCACTGGAACTCGGGACTCACCTGACTGCCGAGCGCGGCGTCGAGCGGCGGCGGGCAGAATGGGTTCCTCGGCCCAAAGTCGAGCGGCGGCGCGGCGCGGTTCATGCTAGAGCCGATTTCACAACCTTTGGGTTCTCGCGCCCTGCACAATCGACTCGGAGGCCGCACCGGTCAGGCGCGAGCCGGGGAGGGGAGAGGGATGCGCTCAATCTGGCTCCGGCGGCGCCCCATGCCCGAAAATTTCTTTTCTTCCAGAGAGAGGGAAAACACCCAAGGCCCGTCGATTTCTTGCGAAGAGAGCGGCGCACGGCCCGCGCACCTTGCTGTCCATGTCCCCGATGCTGCTCCTGGCCCTTCCTCTCGCCGCGGCCCAGTCTGCCGCGGTGGACGGCGTCGTGGACGTTCGCTTTTGCATGAGCTGAGGGTACAAGAAGGCGGCCGAGGACTATGGCCGCGCTCTGAAACGCGAATACCCGAACGTGCAGCTCAAGGGCGACGTGCATCACCCGGGCGACCTCCGCGTCGGGCTGGCGCAGGTGCTGCAGCTCGGCTTCTTTGGCGGCCTCATGCTCTCGTTCGTGGGCAAGAGCTTCCTCCCGGAGCAGATTGCAAACACAATGACGTCCAACCCGATGATGACATACGGCACGCTCTTCGGGATGAACATCGCTGCGGGCAAGCTCATCAACACGGGCGCCTTCGAGGTGACCTACGCCGCCGCGCCCGGCGCCGCGCCCGAGCCGTGCTGGTCTAAGCTTGAGACAGGCCGCTTCCCCTCCCTGGAGGAGCTCAAGGCCAACGTCGCGAGCGCGGCGGCCGCGTCGCCGCGCCCGGGCCTCAGTGGCGCCGCCGACGCCGCGCCCGTGGGTGGCGACGACGATCCGCTGCGCGACGAGCTCTAAGGGGCGCCTGCTGCCGCGCACGCGCCGCCGGCTTAGCGCCGCACCCGCCCGCTCCGGCGTCTATGACTGTCGTCGCTCGGAAACAGGGGCCCTCTCCCTGTGAGCACGACCGATGCCCTGCCGGGGCGGAGGGTGCGGCGCGTCGCGCGGCGCGGCCTGCGGACTTCTCAGCTGTTTCTTTGGCCGGTGATATTGCGCGCGTCCGTGTCTCGTGTGTTTATGATGAGTCCACCCAGCGCTCTGCGTCTCGCGAGGGGGGGCGTGCGGGGCGAGCTCCAGTGTGAGAGATGTGGACTGTGGAGGCGCCCGTAATGGTTGGGTAGTAGGGCTAGAGGGTCGCTCTCACAGAGTCACCGTCGTGGTGCACGAGCCGACGCCTCGCTGGACGGAGGCGCCAATCCACCAGCGGCGAAACGCGCTCGCCTTGCGCAACGCGGCGTCGCGCTCTGCCGCCCGCGCCGCCGCCTCCCGCCGCCACGGACCGAAGTGGGCGTGCAGCAGCCTCGCCGCGGCGTAGGCGCGCGCCGCCTCGAGGCACACTAGCCACGCGGCCGAGTGCGCGCGCCGCCAGGCCCGCAGCGCGCGCCGCGCCTCGCCTTGCCGCCGGCGCGTCTCGATACGGAGAGTGGTCTCGGCGAGGGCGCGAGCCTGCGCCGCGGCGCGCCGCCACCGCGCCACGTCGCTGTGGGCGGCCCACTGCCGCGCGGCGGCGAGGTGCCGCCGCGCGAGGCTGTGGCGAGTCCCGAGCCTAGTGGCAATAGTGGCAAGCAGACGAGGGTCGAGACCGGCTGGTCGATGCGGCACCGTGCGGGTGAAGTCGGGACGCGTGGAGAGGAGGTGCGCAGGGCCGAGGGGCGAGAGTACGACGGGGCTAGCTCTCGCGGCATCTACCTTCCCCCGCCGGCGGACCCGCCACTCCTCCCACCGCACCCACGCCGACCGCACCGCCCGCTCCGCCCAGCGCAACTGCGCCTCCGCGAGGAGAGGGCGCTGCCGCGGCGCCAGCGAGGGGGCCGTCCACGGAGGGGAGGAGAGCCCGCGCAGTCTGGGCAGGGCGGCAGGCAGAGAGGGGAGGGGCAGGGACCTACGCCACCGAGAAACATCTCAAAGAGTCGGGCCGCGAGCACGGCACAACCGTTCCGTGTCTCGAGGCGATCGCGCGAACACACGGGCCACGAATCCGGCGGAGAGACAGCTCGGAACAGCGGAGTAAGGCGTGCTTTGCTGTACAGAGGTCCGTCTCCCGCATCTACGCGGCTCTCCCTCGCCCTCCCGCCCGCTCGTCGTCCCACAGGGTTGGGCCGCCCGAGGGGGGGCTGCCTGCGGATAGGGGCCGGAGCTTGGAATTGAGGTGCTACAGGGTTGGGCCGCCCGAGGGGGGGGCTGCCTGCGGATAGGCCGCCACCGCGCCTGCCAAAGGGGAAGGGAGACGCGTGTGGAGCGAGCTGGGGGCACGGCGAGGCAGGGTCGAGGCGAGAGCGAGGGTCGAGGCGAGAGCGAGGGTCGAGGCGAGAGCGAGGGTCGAGGCGAGAGCGAGGGTCGAGGCGAGAGCGAGGGTCGAGGCGAGAGCGAGGGTCGAGGCGAGAGCGAGGGTCGAGGCGAGAGCGAGGGTCGAGGCGAGAGCGAGGGTCGAGGCGAGAGCGAGGGTCGAGGCGAGAGCGAGGGTCGAGGCGAGAGCGAGGGTCGAGGCGAGAGCGAGGGTCGAGGCGAGAGCGAGGGTCGAGGCGAGAGCGAGGGTCGAGGCGAGAGCGAGTGGCGCGGCGTGTGGTGGACTGCACGCCAGCAAAGAGGGCCTCTGTGTCGGAGAGAGTCTGTCGGAGAGAGTCTCCCGCCGCGCATGTGTGTCCAGAGGGGTGGCATCAGCGGAGTGGCATCTCGAGGGGTGGCATCTAGAAAGGGGTGCCCAGCGGTAGAGACGGCACGCAGCTGCGCCGCACAGGCCGCGGGAGGCGTGGCCAGCGGCGCGGAGAGGGCGGGGTCCAGGGCGGCAGAGGCGGCCGAGGAGGCGGCGACGGTGGCCCGCCCCGCTCTGCCCCGCGCGCCGCCGTCGCCGTCCGGAGGCGGAGAGGAAAGCGGCGGCCATGGCGGGGGCGACGAGGCGGCGACGGCGACGGCGGCCGACGATGCGACCGAGGCGGAGGCGGCGGCGGCCGAGGCGGCGGCGGCGGCGGTAGTGGCGGCGGCGGCGGCGGCGGCGGCGGACGAGGAGGCGGAGGCGGCGGAGGCTGCGGCGGAGCTGCTTGTGGTGGGGGGGGAGGAGAGGTGTGCGGCGGAGGGGTCGAGGGCGAGTGGAGGGCTCCGGCCGCCCTCGCCGGCCCTGGAGCAGGCGGCGGGAGGAGGACAGGCGGCGGCAGGAGGGCAGGTGGGAGGAGGGCAGTTGGCGGACAGAAGAGTGGATGGCGCCGGAGGGTGGCGGGCGGGAAGGTGGCTGGCGGCAGGGCAGCAGGCTGATGGGTACCGGTCCGTCGGGTCCGCCCTCCCGCCAGTCGGACTGAGGATCGGGCAGCGCGCCTCCGCCCACTCCAGGAAGGCCTCCTTCCTAGAGTCTGCGGCCGGCGCCCGCTGCGCAGGCCATTGCTGGCCGGCCCGCTCGCTCCCAGCTGACAGCGGCGCGTGCGGCGAGGCGTGCGGCGGTGTGTGCGAGCGCAGCCGGGCCTGGGCCCAGGCAACGGCCGCAACTGCGTCGTGCGGCGCCTCACCTCTCCGCTGGCTGGCGGCGGTGCCGCCATCGGCCGGCGGCGCGAATCGGCCGTACTCTGCTGGCGCTGCCGCCCCCGGAGCGGAACCGCCATCGCACAGCACCTTGCGCAGCTCGCTGCTCTTGACCTTGTAGCCCAGGGCCGCCATGGCGGATCCGAGCTCCTGGAAGTCGAGTGACGTGGCAGAGGCGGCCAGCGGAGCGCCGCCGAGGAGCGCCGACGCGTTGCGGAGTTGGTCGGCCTGCTCTGGAGTTATCGAAGACGAGGAACGACGGCTGGTTGACAAGGTGGCAGGTCGTCTGTCGTCCGGCGAGCTCCGCCGCGGTGGCGTGAGCATCGCGGAGAGCGGAGCGGTTGTGAGGCAAAAAAAGAAGTTTCTGACGCGTGGCGCACCACACTAGGCACGGGAGTTGTCCGTTTTCTTTCTTTCTTTCTTTACTAGGCACGGGACTGGCGCGCACTGGCACTAAAAGAATTTCGCGGCAGGTGGATGTGAGGTTGCCAACTGCGCTGGGACGACTGGAAACAAGAAGACAGTGAGCCACCACAGGCGTCGCTAGCGCACATACTGAGCGGCAGCTGCGCTGGAAATAAGGAAGAGGCGCGTCACTTCATGCGGAAGCTCGACAAACACACGGCGAGGGCGACAGCAATAGTCGAACGGGCGGCGCCGGACTCAAAAGACACCGCCACATTCCTGAGACGCGCGAGGGCAGCCTCCTTAAAGGCAATGGGGTCTAGATTCGGAGCGCTCGCCGAAGGGGAGTACGACAAAATAGCGCCCGTGATTGCCTGCACGCTGCCTGAGGGAGGGTGTAGAGGATGTAGGAATCCTAGAGTGTAGAGCGCTGTAGAGCTGTAGAGATGTAGAGCGCTCTGGAGCGCTGTAGAGCTGTAGAGCTCTACATCCGCCGCGGGACGAGGCGCCTCCGTTGTAGAGCGATGTAGAGCGCGATTTTGTTGTAGAGTTTGTTGTAGAGGCTCTACAGCCAAACCGCCGGGAAGGCACAGTGACTCAAAGAGGTCGAGCCGCGCTAATGGGGTGTCTCCGAGCTTAGTGGAGCTCTGATGGACAGCCCTGACTATCCCTGACACACAGAGAGTCCCTCTGACGGCACACAACACCCTATAACTGCGTCATGACCAGCCTGCCATGCGCCGCCGGTGCCGCATTCGTCGCTGTGCTTCTTTAGCAGGCGGTGGACTGTCGGCTGCGAGGACGGTCGCATTTGCGCGAGGCGAGGCGAGCATTCAGACGCGTTGCATGCGCCATGACTCGCGCCAGCGCGTGCGGGAGCTCCTGGCTGTCCCTGAGCGTTGAGTCCAGGCAAGTTGCGCTGGCCACGATCGCTACGCCGAGCCGAGCTGACGCGCCGAGGCGCCGGCCAGTCGCAGCCGTGAGGCATGCCATAGCAGCAGAGGCACCTGCCACCCATTGGGCGGGCAGACAGAAGGCCAGGGCAGCACTGGCAAGTGCAACGCGCCTCATGTCGGAGAGCGACCGTGCCTCGTTCGCCGCTTTATATGATGTAGAGTTTGTTGTAGAGATTTCACGTTGTAGAGCGCCTCTACATCGCTCTACAACGGAGGCGCCTCGTCCCGCGGCGGATGTAGAGCTCTACAGCTCTACAGCGCTCTACATCTCTACAGCTCTACAGCGCTCTACACTCTACATCCTCTACACCCTCCCTCAGCACGCTGCCCGCACTCACGGACCACATACCCGAAAGAAAGAGAGGGGAGCTCGCGGGAGAGGTGACGAGTGAACTACAGGTAGTGGGGAAGGCAGCCTCGATTGCCATACAGACATGGGTGCGAAACAACGACAAGACCAAGGCACGGGCAGAGGAACGAGAGAAGAATATAGGGTGGATAAAGCGCCTGTTCACGGCATGGAGGGTGAGCCACGCCGAACGTACTGAACGTAGAGCCGAGCGGAAGGAAGAGGGGGAAGACGACTCCGAGGAGGACGAACCAGTGGAAACCCCGTTGTCAGCCGTCACGATGGTCGATGCACCCGAAGGGGACCCCAGCGCCGGCATCATCAGTGAAGGCACAAGTGTTCGAAGAGAGAGTGGACCTGAGCAACGATATGACTGGGTGGCAAATGATCGCAGTGGGCGTCAGAAGACTCGTCCTTGCTCGAGGAGAGCTCGATAGACTCGAGGGGCCAGGATATGCAGCGAGGAGGACGGAGCTGCGCCGAAGGCGCAAGAAGCCGAGAGAACAAGGGAACGGCAGGCGGCGGCGGCGTCGCAGAACGAGGCAGAGGAGAGCGACGCGACAGAAGAAGAAGCGACAAGGGAAAGAACGACGAGAGTGGGACGACCGCGAGGTGGCATGAAGGTTGCAGCGAGAATCGGCGAGAGACTGCGAAGAGAGATAGGAAGAGGCGGACGCCCAAGGGACAAGGGTGGGCGACGGCTAGCGCACCACACCCCTCTCCTTAAAATCCCTGTGTGGTGGCGGCGTGCCGTCCTCCCATCCCTCCCTTGGGCTGTCCGTTTTCTTTCTTTCTTTCTTAACTGCGCTCCAAGTGCTCCAAGGTTCGTCATTTTTTGTGCGCTTCTTAGCTTCCCCCTTTCCCCGGCCCTGGATGTGCGGTGTTGTTGCACGCTGCACTCCAAGTCCAAGTGCTCCGTCCCCCCGACCCCCGTACCAGGAAGCGACTTTCGCCTTCACCTTTCTTCACTCTACGAACAACGAGATTTTCGAGAAAGACTCCACTCGATCTCTCAAAAGACAGCTCATGCGGCTCCGTTGGGGCTCACGCGGCCGTCCGCCTGCGCACCCTCCTCACGCCGAGGCTGACTAGCGCCTCGTCGCACCTCTCCACCTGCCTCTCCACCCCCTCCTCTGCCGTCTCTCGAGCGAGCGCCTGCAGCGCCGCAACGCCGCCGACCCGGTGCCACTGCTCAGCGCACGCAGACGAGGAGGTTGCGAGGGCGAGGAGGGCGTTGATGCTGTCTCTGCGCCAGCCATTTTCCTCGGGCTGGTCCAGCCGCGAGAGGAGCAGCGAGAGGCAAGTGTCGTCAGCGGGGAGGTCGGGACAGCTGCTGGCCAGGTACACAAGCGCAATGGCAGCAGCGAGTTTGCAGTCGTCCGAGGCGCCTGCCTCCTGTGTGAGAGAGGAGAGGACCGCCACACCGCCAGCCTCGACGACGCCCTCGTGCGTGCCAGACGCTACCTCAATCATGTTGCTGAGCGCCCCCGCGGCCAGCTCCTTTTGCATCTCATTCCCATCCCGAGCCAACGCGACGAGGACCTCAACTCCGCCAGCCGCCGCGATCGCCACGCTGTTGTCGTCGTTCATAGCGAGGTTCGCCAGCGTTCCCGCAGCATTCTCCTTCTGCCTCTCAGTCCCATCGCGAGCCATAGCAACGAACAGCTCGATGCCGCCGCCCGCAACAATCGCCGCCTTGTTGTCGTCGTTGTAAGCGAGGTTCCCCAGCGCTCCTGCCGCACGCTCCTTCTGCGCCTCATTCCCGTCGCGAGCCAGCGACACGAGCACCTCGATCCCGCCGGCCGCAACAATCGCCGCCTCGTTGTCGTCGTTGACAGCGAGGTTCCACAGCGCTCCTGCCGCACAATCCTTCTGCCCCTCATTCCCGTCGCGAGCCAGTGACACGAGGACCTCGATGCCGCCGGCCGCAACAATCGCCACTCTGTTGTCGTCGTTGTAAGAGAGGTTCCACAGCGTCCCCGCCGCGCGCTCCTTCTGCGCCTCATTCCCATCGCGAGCCAGCGCGACGAGGACCTCAACTCCGCCGGCCGCAGCGATCGCCACCCTGCTCTCATCGTCGTCCCGGGCAAGCTCCTGGAGCGTTGCCGCGACGTCCGCCTTCTCGTCCTCGTCTCCAACCTGCAAGAGGGCGACGAGCGCGTCCACCCGCCTGCCGCCGGCCTCCTCTCCCGACAGCCGCTTGAGCTCTCCGAGCGCAGCGGCTTGCAGCTCCGAGGAGGCATCGCCAGCGGTCTCCACGAGCCTCGCGAAGGCACCGCGCGGCGCGCAGATCAGGGACCACCGCTTGCACACGGCCGCGTGGCGCAGGCCCGTCTTCTCGAGCACGCACGGCGCAAGGTCCGGGTCCGCGAGGACGTCGGTCGCGACGGCGGGCGGAGGGCTGTGGTGCGCGAGGAGCGCCTCGGCCCTCCTGTTTGCAGCGGGGCTGTCCCGCATCGCGCCGGCGGTGATCGCGATCAGGGCATCGGGCGGAAGAGCGGCGAGCCGCAGCTCGTAGCGGGCGCAGGCGAGCATTCTGCGGCCCACGCAAATTTCTTTCTTTCTTCGATTTCCACGTTTTTGAAATAGCTAACTCGCTGTGCGCTGGTCTATCCATGAGAGGTTGAGGTGCGAGCCCTGGAGGCCCTGGGGCTGGGGGGGAGGGAAATGTTTGCCAAAGGAAAAGAAAACAGGCGCGTTGCGACCCGCCCACGGCGACCCGCGGCCGCTCGGCTTTGCTCACGCACCGCGGACGGTAGGGTCCAGCAGCAGATCGCGCGCGGCCCACCTCATCGACACGCTCATCGTTGGTCACCCGCCACGAGACATATGCGCCCACCGCTCCTTGTCGCACTCCTCGCGAGCGCACGGGCGCTGGCGCCAGCGGCACTCGCTCGCGAGGCGCTTGTCGCCTACCGCGCCAGCGAGGAGAACGTGGCGGCCGACAAGGTGCTCGCACGAGCACTGCGAGGCGAGAGTTCATTCACTGACGCCGATCGGCGGGTGGCAGCTGACGTTTTCCTCGGGACCGCGACGCGGCTGCGGCGGTACGAGTGGATCTGCGCCCAGCGCGGACTGTGCGGCGCCGCGAGCGACGCCACTGCGGTGGCGGCGGCGCTGCTCCGAGCGCGAGACGAGGACGACGGCGCTTACACATGGCCGGCAGACGCAGACGAGAGGCTGAGCGCCACAAGCGGCGCTCCGCTCTGGCTCTGCGCGCGTTGGCGGCGCGACCTCGGCGAAGCAGTCGCCGCCGCCGTCGCCGACCAGTCGACGAGGCGCGGGCCGGTCACGCTACGCGTGCGCGACGACGTCTCGATCGGTGCGGTCGAGGAGGCGCTCGCGGCGGCAGGAGTGGTGACGGAGCGGCCGCCGGCGGGCGTCGGTGCGCCTCGAGCTCTCACCCTGGTTGGCGGCCGGCCGCGGGGCGGCGTGTGGGCGCTGCCCGGCTGGAGTGAGGGCGAGTTCGAGGTGCAGGACGCGGGCTCGCAGGCGATCGTCGAGGCCTGCTTCGACGGCGGCGGCGGCGGCGGCGGCGGCGGCGGCGGCGGCGGCGGCGGCGGCGGCGGCGGCGGCGCGCTCGACATGTGTGCAGGCAATGGCGGCAAGAGCCTTGCGCTGGCGGCGCGAGCGAAAGAGCTCTGGTGCCACGCCTCCCTCGACCATTCCCTGAAGGTGCTCGCACCCTTCCTCACAGGCGCGAGCGACGGAGCTCTGGTGCCACGACGTGGACGTCGGCCGCCTCGCGCGGCTGCGCGCTCGAGCGAGGTGTGCCGGGCGTGGCGGTGCGGCCGTCATACCATACGCACACGCGCATGACTGGTGTACGTCCCGTGCCGAGGCGCGCGGGCGTGGCGGTGCGCTGCTCAGACGGCGAGTCGATCCCCGACGCGGCCTTCGATCTCGTCCTCGTCGACGCTCCCTGCAGCGGCTCGGGCGTCCTGCGACGCTTAGGGCGGACAGTCACGCCCGCCGCTGCGCCGCCCGCCGCTGCCGCCGCACGCGCCGCCGCGGGCGAGGACGCGGGGCAAGCGTGCGACGAGCTCGCGGCGCGGCGCCGCCGCCGCGACCGCGCCGCGCACGCCGGCGCGGACGGCGTGCTCGCGGCCCTCGCGACCCTCCAGCTCTCGCTCCTGCGCGAGGCGGCGTCGCGCTGTCACGACCGGCTCGTCTACGCGACGTGCTCGATTTTGCGCGAGGAGAACGAGGAGGTGGTCGCCGCGTTCGACGACGACGCCGGCTTCGAGCCGTGGCCCTTTAGTCCGCGCCTCGAAGGCGCCGACGGACACACGCGCCGCCTCCTGCCGAACCGGCACCACGACGGGTTCTTCATCGCGCGGTGGAGGCGGCAAAGGAGGAGGACCCAGCGAGAGCAGCTATAACGGCAAGTACGAGCCCCCACCGCAATGTGTGCACACGTTACGTGAAGAGAGAGAAGATTTTTAGCAATACGTGAAAACCCGCGGGGTCCCGAGGAACGCCAGCAGTGTGTGAGTGAGTGAGTATTCTCTTGATACGCGGAAGCACCACGACGACACACTACAACACACCACATCACACACTCGACACTCCACAGTGTCGGACACACCCGAGTCGTTGTCAGTCGACTCGCGCATCGGTTGCCTCCATGAACGGCGGAGCTATTCTCGCGTCCACACCACACCTGACTCCAACGTGGACACGCCCATAGCTGGGGACACTAACTAGGTCACGGGCATGGCATCCCCTACAGAAGTTTTATCTCTGGGCCCCGAAAGGCATCGCTAGCAGCGTCGCTACGCATGCGCCCTCCCCTCCTGGGCCGCAAGCGCCTCACATCTCGACAGAGAGCGTAAGCTCTTGGTGTGCGACGAGACGAGTTTTTCGCCATCGCAGCGAGCAGAGCCACACTCGCCGCAGCAAGCAGCCGGAGGCGCATCGCCGAGGCACTGTGGCTGCGCCGCGGTCACACACACACACTCACGCCAGCACACACGGCTAGATATCGTCATTCCGCCCATGGTCGGAGTCAGAATCGGTTGGGTTCGCTTTCTAACAAGAAAAAGAAAACGAACGCCAAGGCACATAATCGCGACACGCCGCCAAAACCCCAAAGGCGTCTTCTCCATGTTGGCTGCCCTGTCTCTGTGCGCTCTCGCTTCCCTGCCTCCACCCTCGCCGCCGCCTCCGTCCCCGCCACCACCTTCACCGCCACCCTCCCCTCCTCCTCCGAGCCCGCCACCGAGCGCGCCACCGCCGCTGCCGCCGCCGCCACCGTCGCCGCCGCCGGGCTGTTCAGACTCGTGCGCCTTCAGCAACGACGGTTCATGCGACGATGGCGGGCAAGGCTCCATCAACTCGGCTTGCGCTCTCGGCACCGACTGCAATGACTGTGGCGGGCCTGAGATCGCGTACACTCGTCTCAACAACCCGCTTCCGCCCGCCGTCCCGTCCCCACCGGCGCCCCCACCGTTGCCACCGTCGCCACCGCCGCCACGTGCGCCACCGCCAGTTCCATACCCACCAAAGCCGCCGCCGTTGCCGCCCCTCCTTCCGCTCTCTCCGGGCGAGGTCTTTGTGAGTGGCAACGCCGCCTTACAGCTGGCCGTCCGGGAAAACACGACATACATCTACCTGCAGCCCGGCGCGAACGTCAGGCTCAGCCAGTCTCTCGTCCTTGACGGAGTAGACGTCACCATCCGCAGCTCAGGCAGCATCACTGGCGCCACCATCGACGGCACCGATGCGCTGGACAGCCTCTTTATCCTGAAAAACAAGGCAACGCTCTGGTTGGAAGGGCTCGTCTTGGCGAATTGCCAGGCGGAAGCTGATGGCGGTGCGGTCCGCATGGATGATTCAAGCGCGAGCTTGCGTGACGTTCGCATACAGGACTGCTACGCTGGGAACTCTGGCGGAGCCATTTCCGCCGCCAGAGGCAGCTTGCGACTGGAGTCGGTGGAGATAACGCGCTGCAGCACTGAGACTGGTATAGAAGGCGAGAACGCCCAGGGCTTGGGCGGGGCCATCAGGACTGTCAAGGTTCCCCAGGTGGAGCTGAGCGAGGTCAACATTACCGGCTGCAGCGCAGTCAAGGGTGGGGCTCTGCACATTGACGGTGGGACGGACAGCGAGACCACACTGAACCGGGTCCGTCTCGCAGACAGCACTGCCACCGAGGAAGGCGGCCTCGTTTACATTTCGAGCGGGCGCTTGACGCTGGAGAACGGGACCCTGCTGGAGAGCGGAACGGCAAGCCAAGGGAGCTCGATCGCATTCAGCGGCGCGCCCGAGGTGTCCTACCGCCTGCCTTTGCCTCCCGGGCACTGGATCCCGCACTCGAGATGCGAGATCTACCGGGTGAGGAGGCGGTCACGGCGCAACGCAGACTCGCCTCGTACTCCGGAGCGGCAGGCCAGGAACGCTTCGAAGAGGCGGTGAGCACCATCCTCGCTACGGTGGGGGCCTCCGTCGAAGGCGCCTTAACAGTCGAGGTCAAGGAGGACCCAAATCCGACCAAGGGCGGCTGGGTCTCTCCCCCAGTTGTGATCCCGACCTTGGTTGGAGTGGTTCTTCTACTGGTTGTTAATCTTGTGGCGTACCTTTGCTGCACATGCAGCTGCAGCAGGAGGAAGAGCCCGCGTTGTGCTTCCACGCCCGGCATGCCAAGTGACAGGATGTCAAAGATGGAGCCCGATGGCGTCGTGGACGTTGAGTCTGTCGGACAGGCGCCAGGAGCTTCCATTTACCAGGCAGACCTCTAAGATTACCATATACCCCAGGTATAAAGAGATAATGACCATTCCTGTCGGCGCCGTCGTGGCGTGGGAGGGCGAGACGGAGTACTCGTCGGACGAGGAGTAGTCGTAGTGCAGTGTCACGCATCAAGATACACACGGCGCTCCCTCTGAGATTTGATTGAGATGCAGATGAGCTCGCAAGCTCGCGCGTGTAATTCGTCGATCGGCCGTCATGTTCACACATCTCACTGAGATTGTTATTCAAATTTCATGTTCACAGCAATTGTCTCCCCTTTTTTTTCACCACCTGAGATCCCGAATCTCAGCCCTGCAATTATGACCCCAACTGGAACTGCCCTGCCCTGCCCTGCCGTACTGCCCTGCCCGCACACTGCCGCACAACTGCCCTGCCCGATCCCCTACCTGCCCCGGGTGTGAAACCCACACTGCCCTGCCCGGCCCAAACCACACTGCCCAGCTGTGAATAGCCGGCCGCTCCCGAGGTCTCGAACAAACTTCTCCATGGCGTATTATGCTGAGTGTGTTGCGCGGCGCCTGGGATACTTGTGCATGCGATGAACATCTTTCAAAAATTAAGCGCCAACTCGCCTTGTCCATTTGGAACACTGCGTGACTGCGTCGGCGCGTGTAGCACATGACATCTCACAGCTGGACTCGCACTCGGCCAAGCTGCAAACTCTCTGCTGTGCGCGTCGCTCACGTCTCGATCGCGAGGGCGAAACTCGACTGGCGACGCGCCGTGACGAGGATGCCGTCGGACGGGTCGAGGGCGAGGGCGGCGTCGTACGCGTTCACCGCCAGCGCGAAGCGGCGGAGGCCGTGCAGCGCCGCGGCGCGGCGCGCGAAGCCCTTTGGCCAGTCGGGCCGCAGGGCGGTGCAGCGGTCGGCGTCGGCGAGGGCGAGGTCGTACGAGGCGAGGGCGGTGAGCGCGCCCGAGCGGTTCGAGAAGAGGACGCCGTTCTCCGGCTCGAGCTCCACCGCGGCCGAGTAGAGCCTCACCGCCTCGGCGTACCGCGCCTCGCGGAAGGCAGCGTTCCCGTCCGTCTTGAGCTGCTCGGCACGCCGGCCTCGCTCCTCCGCCTCCTCCGCCTCCACCACCGCCAGCGCGGCGGCCGCCTCACGCTCCTGCTCCTCCAGCACCCTCCGCGTCTCCGCCTCCGCCTCCAGCACCGCCCTCAGCTGGTCTGCGTCCCGCGCGACACCACCCTCCTCCTCCTCTTCCGGCGCACTCGCAGCCGCTGCCGCCACGCCCGCCGCCACCTTCTCCGCCGCCTCCGTCGCCGCCGCCGCCCTCGCCGCCGCCGCCCTCGCCGCCGCCGCCTGCCCGCCGCCCGCCTCTCCGCCGTCGCCCCCGAGGCCGCCGCCAAGCCCCGCAGTCCTGCGCTCGGCCCTCTCCGCGATCTCTCGGCGGGCAGCGGCCGCAGCATCGCCCGCGGCGGCGCCGAGCTCGCCAGCAAACTTTGCGGCGGCGCCAAAGAGGCCGGACGCGCCTCCAAAGGGCGCGCGCTGCTGCTGCGGTTGCGGTTGCTGCTGCGGCGGCTGCTGCTGCTGCGGCGGCGGCGCCTCGGGCGTGTCGGCGGGTGCGTCTGGCGGAAGAAGTGCCGCGACCTCCTCGTGGCCCAGCCGGCGGGCGATGGCTGCCGCGGTCTCGCCGGCGTGCGTACGCGCCTCGGGCCGCGCGCCGGCGTCGAGGAGCTGCCGCACCGCACCTGATAACCAATCATGAATTCATAGGTAGTTGACTAGTCGGCGTCGTGGAGCCGCTGCACCGCACCGGCGCAGCCCGCGCGTGCCGCGGCGATCAGCGGCGTCGCCCCGTCCGGTCCAACGAACCTGGTGCGTGAATACGCTGAGTCTACGAACTGCGGGTGTTGTCTAGTGCGGCGCCGATGTACATACTCGTAGCAAGAGCCGCTTCGCCCCGACCCTAAGCATCTAAAGGCTGACGCACCCCTCCGGGTGGACTCGCGACTGCAGCGTGGCGCCGACGGCCTGCGCGTCGCCGGCGGCCGCAGCCTCGTGGAGCGCCTGCGCAGCGGCAAGCTTGGCCGACACGTCTTGCAGCGCCTGTGTCATCTGCGCGTTCGACGGGTCCACCTGCAGCCCGCGCTGAAACGTGTCTGCAGACTCGGCGTAGCGTCCGAGGCCGTAGAGCGCGGCCGCCATCCGGGAGTAGCCCTTGGACCAGTCTGGCTGCAGCGCCACGGCCTCCTCGGCGTCGGCGAGCGCGTCGGCGTACCTGCCCAGGCTCGCAAACGCGCCTGAGCGATTCGAGCGCAGCACCGCGTTGCCCGGGTCGAGGTCGATGGCGGCTGTAAAGTGCTGCGCCGCCTCTGCGTAGCGGCCCTCCTTGAAGGACTCGTTGCCGGCTGCCTTGTGCTGGTCGGCCATGGTGGCGGCTCTGGATGAGTCTCGCGAAGAGGGCAGGAGCGCGGAAGTGTGCGCCCACCGCCAGCGTGTGAACTCGAGTAAAAAGAAACGCTCGATCGAATAAAAATCCCTGTGTTGTGGCGGCTGTTGTCACGAGTCTTCGAAGAGAGAGTGGACCTGAGCAACAACATGACCTGTAGGCAAATGATCGGAGTGGGAGTCAGAAATGTGGTCCTTGCGCGAGGGGAGCTCGATAGACTCGAGGGGCCAGGATATGCAGCAAGGAGGGCGGAGCTGCGCCGAAAGGCGAAAGAAGCCGAGAGAACAAGGGAACGGCAGGCGGCGGCGGCGCAGGACGAGGCGGAAGAGAATGACGCGACGGAGGAAGTGACAAGGGAGAGAACGACGAGAATGGGACGGCCGCGAGGTGGCATGAAGGTTGCAGCGAGAATCGGCGAGAGACTGCGAAAAGAGATAGGAAGAGGCAGACTCCCTAGGGTGGGCGACGGCTAGCGCATCACACTCCTCTCCTTAAAATCCCTGTGTGGTGGCGGCGTGCCGTCCTCCCATCCCTCCCTTGGGTTGTCTGTTTTCTTTCTTTCTTTCTTTTGTTGTGGCGGCTTTCCGTCCTCCCATCCCTCCCTTGGGTTGTCTGTTTTCTTTCTTTCTTTCTGCAGGCGCTCTCAAAAACAAAGGGAAAATCGCGTCTGCGTGTGCGAACAAACGCTTGAAAGCTACGCTCAACCAATTCTTTCGAGCGAGCCTCGCCCGACGAGCGCGCGGGGCATGAAGAACTCGTCTCCAATGTGGCCGTTCCTGCGCACGCGCCACGTCTTTATCAGCGGGGGTGGGAGGAAGGGAAGGGGTTGGGTGTAGGCTTACCAAGTCACCGCCGTTCCCACCAGCGCGTAGCCATTCTCCCTCAGCAGGCCTCTGACTGCCGCGTTCTTTGGTTGAGAATCGGCGCTCTGCTCCACGCCGACGACTCGAGGCTTGATGCGCTCCCACGGGAAGGTTTGCAGTGCCATCATCTCCGCGCCCTCCACGTCGACGCTAAGGTAGTCCAGGCCCTGGTTGCCCAAGATGATTGAGTGGAGGGGCAGGCATGGGACCTGCCGCGTGACTGCGGCATCGTCGACGCGGAAGGTCGCATTGTGCGCACGGCCAAAGTACTCAGCAATCCCCGCAGCTGGTGCCGCTGCAAACGTGCCGTTCTTGCGTCCGTAACGGTCCTTGTGGCGCACAGGTATGGTGAGATTCACCGTCCCTGCGCGTGGACATACGGCAAGGCTCATCCCAACCGCCTTTGGGCGGTTGCGGCACAAGTCCCGATACAGCTGCGGGTTTGCCTCGATGAGGTACCCGCTCCAGCCAAAATACGCCTCCAGGCAACGGGTGTTGCTCTCGTGCAGGCCGTTGTTTCCGCCCATCTCCAGGAAGCTGCCCCCTTCGGGGAACTCGCAGGCTCCCTCCTCGAACCCCTGCCCCAAGGCAGTAAGAACAATCTGCTCTTGGACGCTGCACCTCCACCTCCCCAGGTATGCCGGACACGCCTGGAACGGGATCGCATGCACGCACACCTCCGCTGGAGGCGGCGGAGACGACGGCGGGACGGACGGCGACACGTTGACGTACTTGGGTAAGGACTCTACAGGATCGAATGCCATCAGCCGTGCAAGCCGTCGATCGCATCCTGCAGGCGAGAGACCTGTACGAGGTGCTCAATCTCCCCGCCTTCACTGACGACGTGGAGGAAATCCGTCGGGCTCGGAACGACTGCGCGCTGCTCGTGCATCCCGACAAGAATGACTCGCCGGATGCGAGCGAGGCCTTCAAGAGGGTGCAGGGCGCGTATGAAGTGCTGATGAGCACTCACAAGGCGGCATACGACGATGACCTTCGGAGAATGCAGGAAGAGCGCGCTGCGGACGAGGGTGAGACGAGCGAGGAGGAGTGGCGCTACAGGTTCGGCGATCTCACAGCTAGCGTGGTACGCGCCGTGACTGGCAATCAGGACTACGAGTTTGGTGACTGGACACGCGGCTTAGCACGGCGGGTTAGCCAGTACCGCTTTGGTGACATCACGAGGTCGGTCATATCGTCACTCGCTGCCAACAGCTAAGTAAGAGGATGTGGCTGCTGGCTCGCGCCGGCACACGGCACATGGATCATGGTGTCACATGCTTTTGTCATTTGTGAGTATTACAGTACACGTGCACGCCAGAAGCATGTCGGAAATTCAACACGAGTTTCACTTTGCATGTACATGTCACACCCTGTATGTTTGGAGAGAATGCCAGAATCCCCATGTCCCTGGAGTCCGACTCTCTCAGGCCGCCTGCTGCGCGAGACAGAGGGCCGATGGGCAGTCCTCTCCGTCGACCGAGCGCGCCGCCGGCGGGGAGCTGGCCGTGGAGCTTGGCGACGCGGGCTGGCGAGAGAAGAATGCGATGGCGCCCGCCCACTCCTCTCTCGGGAGCCGGGCCGAGAGCGCATAGTCCATGTTAACGATTGGCAGCTCCGACGGGTCGGGGAGGAGGACTGCGGCGGGCGTCGCGCCGCTCGGCGAGTCGCCCGCCGACTCCGTCTCCTCCTGCAGGAAGCGGACCAGGTGCGCCGGGTGGAGCGAGGCCGACAGGATCTGCGTGTTGGTCGGGTCGTGCAGGCAGCCGCACAGCAATGTCGGCAGCAGCACGCGGCGCAGCGCCGGCACGCACCAGTAGCGGAAGGGCAGCGAGACGAGCCGCTGCAGCATGGTGGGCCGCTCGCCGCACCTCCACCGCAGCAGCTCCGCGTTGGCGCGCGAGCCGTGCACGAAGATGCCAAGCACGAGCAGCAGCTCGTGCAGCAGCGACCCCACCTCCTCCGCACTGCCGACGCGCTCCTCGCCCATGCCTCCGCCTCCGCCGCCTCCGCCGCCGCTCCCGCCGCCGCCTCCACCGCTCCCGCCTCCGCCGCCTCCGCCGCGAATGTTGGCGTCCTCGGACAGGTCGAGCGCGAGGTGGACGAGGTGGAGTAGCTGCGCCTTGAACTCGCCCCCGCAGAGCAAGCCGCGCAGCAGCGGCGCGTCGACGGAACCGACGTGGGCGAGCAAGCGGACGGCCGAGCGGCACACCGATAGCACCGCCGCGCAAGGGCGCACCCGGGCCCGCCCCGGCGGCGGCCTCGCGGTGACGGCGGCGGCGGCTCCGAGCGTTGGGCGGGGAGCGACTCCGCCGCCGGGCTGCGACGCCTCGACGAGCATGGCGCAAGCGAGGGCGGGCAAGCCGCAGACGCACGACGAGCGGAGGAACTCCTTGAACACCGACGCGCACGAGGCTCCCGCGGGGTCCTCGTGCACCTATCAGTCAGAAATGTGTAGTTTAGTAATGACAATGATGATTACTTGTGATTCATTGACAGGTGCACCGGCAGGAGCAGCGCGTGCAGCAAGGCGACGTACTGCCGCAGCAATGCGCCGTGCGCCGTCGCCTGGGCAAGCGTCGCCGCGCGACGCGCGCAATGCTCCTGCAGCGACTTCATGCCGCCAGACACGACCAGCAGCGTCACCAGGTCCGCTCGCAGCTTCGACAGCGCCGCCCGCAACTCACCCCGCACGGCGAGCCCCGGCGGCAACGGCGTGATGAGCAGCCGCAGCAAGCGCAGCAGCGCCGGCAGCAAGCAGACGTCCCCGCCCCCTTCGCCGCTCGTGGCTGGCTCGGGCTCGGAGGCGTCGCAAGCGTCGGGCCGCGCAGCTTGGACGGCGCTCGCGAGAGTGCAAGTTGCGAGGCCCGCCACGACATGGCTCCGGAGGAGGAGGTGCACGCGGTTGCAGGGCAGGGCGGCCGCCGCAAGCAGAGCGCGCGTCGCCGCCGCCTAGAAGTGGAGCGAGAGGCTCCGCAACAAAGGGAACGGGGGTGCGGTTGTCCCGCCGGCTCCTCTGGATGCCTGTGTGGAGCGGCGGGGCGGCATGGGCCAGCCTGCGCCGTCGATGCCGGCGGCGAGCTCGGAGAGAGCGTCGAGCGCGCCAAGCGTGCGCGCCGCATGCAGCTCCTTCTCCCGGCCCGCCTCGAGCAGCTTGGCGGCCTCGCTCGCCGCCGCCTCGGCGCCGTCCGAGCGGGGCTGGCCGCACACCTCGGAGAGGCTCGCGCAAAGCCTCGCCAGCCGCCGCCCGCCGTGCCCTCCCTGCCCTCCGCCGCCGACCGACCAGAGCGGCTCCAAGTCCTCGCTCCTGACCGACGCCGCCGTCGCCGCCATCCTCGACCGAACCTTCTTCAGCCGGGCGCGCTGCTTGCGCCGCACCTGTGAGTGATGAGCGACTCGTGATTCATGATCCTCTCTTGACGCGCGCGCTGCGCGTGCACCACCTCGGGCTCAGGCTCGAACGTGGGCGGCGGAGGAGCCGCCGGCGCGCCCTTCTTGAGCGTGCCGTCACCGCCGCGGCTCGTGCCGGCCTCTGCAGCCGCCGGCACCGCGCCGCCGCCGCCGCCGCCGCCGTCGCCCTTGCCGCCCCTGTCGCCGCTGGACACCTTTGCGGCCGCCTGCGGGACCGCGTCGCTAGCCTCGTCGGTCGCGGTGGGAGCGGCGTCGGCCTCGGCGTCCGTCTGGTCCGTCTCTGACGCGCAAAGGAGGGCGCCGAACGCGCCGCGGTGCTCGAAGCGGCCAGCGACCGGGCTCGACGCGCTGCGTGCGGCGTGCGGCTGCTGCTTGCCGCCCTGGCTGGCGCCGTCGACGCCGCCCGGCGCGTGCGGGACGTTGGCGGCGCCTTGCCGCGCGCGGAGCGGGCTGGCTGCGCCTCGACTCTCTCCACGCGGTGCGGCGGAGCCGTGCGCCGACTCGGACTCGCTCACGGCGGCCAGCGCGCGCGCGTCCGGGCGGCCACGCCGGCCCGGGCGAGACTTCTTCCTCCTGCCCGCGTCGCCCTCCAGCCCCTCGGCGTCGGAGTTGTCCGTCGCGCGCCGCTCGCGCACCTGTGGCGGGTGGTGGAGGGGAGGGGGCGGGCATGGTGGTGGTGTGGGCGGGCGGTGGTGCATCTGGTGTGGCGGGAGGGGTAGGAGGGCTGGGAGGGCTCGAGTGCCGTTTGAAGGGGGAGGAGGGGGGGGGGGGGGGGGGAGGTAAGGGAGGGGCACCTCATGCAGCGCTGACTCGCGTCGCTCGGACCGCTCTCGCCGCTGCAGGAGCAGCGCCTGCACCATCGCGAGCCGGCGCGCGTTGGCGCTCAGCTCCCTCTCCCGCGCCTTGAGCGCGCGCGCCGCTTGCTCGGTCGCGAGCTCGCCCTTGCGCGACTCGAGAGCGATCTCCCGGCGGCGCGACGCCTGCGCGAGCACACCACTCTCAGTGGCGGTGGGCATCACGCGGGGGATGGCTCTCTCTCCCTCCGTGCGCGGGGCGACGCCTCGGCAGCGCGCGAGGCTCGCCCTTCGATGGAGGCTGTCCAGCGAGCGTACGCCGCCTCGGCGCGCGCGTCGACCACACGCGCCGCCTCCGAGCTCAATGCGGGGTCGTCGCGCACCTGCAGCCGAGAGATTCGCTGGGGTTCGCTGGGGTTCGCTGGGGGTTGGCCTCCGAGCCGAGGGGCGTCGCTGGCCTTGTTGATGAAGGCAACCTCGTCCACCTTCCGGATCTCCGCCCGCGCGCGGCACACCTTTAGGGCGCGGAGAGGGGGAGGGGAGGCGTGGGGAGGGGGAGGCGTGGAGAAGCTCCGCGAGCGCGTCTAGCAAGGGTTCAGGAAGTGTCTGCGACGTGTCTAGCAAGTGTCTGGGAAGTGTCTTGACCTTGTCCGCAACCGTCTCGCCGCGAGAAGCCTCTGCGCGCGCAAGGCGCCGCTCCATGGCGAGCCGCTTCTCGGCCGCCTGCGCCTCCTTGCGCGAGCGCACCGCCTCCTCGCGCCCTCGCACCGCCCGCAGCCGCTCCGCCTGCCGCGCAGGCGAGGAAACGCCAGGGGAGGTGGGGAGGTGGAGGGAGGGGAGGGGAGGTGTAGGGACGCTGTGCTCGCGCACCTCTTCAGCCGCCAGGCGCTCGCGCTGCGCCTCGGCGCGCGCATGCCTCAGCGCGGCCGCCTGCCGCAGCTCCTCCGACCCCTTGCGAGGCGACACCTAAGCACGAACCAAGCACGCCACTCGCACACACGCATGTCCGCAGCTCCTCCGGCCCCTCGCTCGGGAGACCTTCGGCCCCTTGTCGCGCACGTCGCTCCTGGAAGGCGACCCCTCCTCGCCGCCGCCAGCTGCGGTGGCGGCGGAGACGGCAGTGGCGCCGGAGACAGCGGCGGCGGCGTCGGCGGCAGGGGCGGTGGTGGTGGCGGCAGGGGCGGTGGAGGTGGCGGCAGGGGCGACGGTGGCGTTGGCGTTGGCGGTGGTGGCGACGGCGGGGGCAGTGGCGGCGGCGGTGGTGGCAGCAGAAGCGGCGGTGGTGGCGGCAGGGGCGGCGGGTGTGGGTGTGGCCTTGGAGCTCGTTGGCTCGCGGCTGGGCGGCGTGCTTGGAAGGAGCGACGGAGGGGGCGGGGGCCGGCGGCGGCGGCGGAGAGCCTTGTTGGAGCTCTTCGCGGCGAGGGGCTTGCGAGTCCCGTCGGGAGGCTCAACGCCGCCGCCGGCGGAAAGTTCGCCCGCGGTGGCGGCCGCCGGCTCGTCGCCCGCCGCGCCCGCCGCCGCCGCCGCCTCGTCGCGCCACGCGGTCCACGTCGGGATGATCCGCTCCCGCGGCGAGGCGGGGCCCTGCACCCCTCCGTCGCTGCGAGGAGGGCTCGCGGGGCCCTCGCTGGCGGCGAGCCCGCCGTCGCTAAGGGCGGCGCGCGGGCCGTCCTCCGCCTCGCCGACACGCCCCGCGCTAGCGACGGCTGCGGCGGCGTGCGTGGCAGCAGCGCCGTCCACCTCAACCACCAACGTCGGCAACGTCGGCGGGCTGCGACCCGCCGCCGCCGCCTTGCCGCACCCGCCTGCCGCGCTCTCGCCGCAATTTTCGCCGGCAGCCGCATCGGCAGCCGGAGGCGTGCCGGGCGGCGGCGGGGCGGCGTACGGCGGTGCGGCGGTGGGCGGCGCGGAGGACGGCGCGGGGGGGCGGCGGGGCGGAGGCGCCGGGAGCGGCGCGGATGCCTCGGCGAGGGGCGCGGATGCCTCTGCGTCGGACGTCCCTGCGCCCGCTCCGCCTGACTGCGCGCCTGGCCGCGCGTCTGGCGGCGACGTCTCCCACAAGCGGCGGCGGCGCGAGCGGCGCTTCTCGCGCGGGTCCTGATCGCAGGTGGAGGTGTGAAGACGCGCAGCGAGGGGAGCAGCCTTCCGGCTCTTCGCGCGAACACCTCCCACCCCTCGTTTTCCCTCTCCTCCCCGCGCAAGCCGCCCTCGAGTTCGCCGCCGCCCGCGGCGCCGCGGCCGCCCGCGCGCGGCGAGGCGGGGGCGGAGGAGGCGTGCGGCGACGCGGCGCGCCGCTCGGGCGAGAGGAAGCCGGACAGGCCCTGCTCCGGCTCCTAGAAGAAGAAGACATGTTGCTCACCGTGAGAAGGGAGGGGAGAGGAAGGTGGAGAGGCGCTGCGGCGGCTCCTCGGGCGCGCCGCCGGCCCGGATGCCGCAGCTGGAGGCAGAGGCCGAGCGGCCGGCGCGGCTGGTCGCCACCTGCGCGTTGGGAGGGCGAGAGAGAGGCGGTTTGGCGGGCAATGGCGGGGGCGAGGCGAGGACAAGGCGCGCCCAGAGAGAGGTGGTCGCTCGACGGGGCGTGTGTGGGGGGGCGGTGGGAGGGGAGGGGCGCGCCTCGAGCATCATCTGGCTGAGCGTGGCGAGGAAGGCGCGAGCGCTCCTCTCCCTCCCCTCGGCGGTGGCGCGCCGCAGGTAGAGCGACTCATGCTCCTCGCGCGGCAACAGCTCCGCCGGTCCCTTCCGTCCGCCCTTGGCCTGCACCTGCGACACGTCAAAGTACGCCGCCGCCTCCTGCAGCATCTCCATGTCGAGGCTCTCGAGCTGCGCCAGCATCTGCGCGTGCGCCGCCGGCGAGTCGAGCGGCGCCTCGTCTCCTCCTGCGCCGGGGCTCTGGGAGGCCGTCTCGACGCCAGCCGCCGCCCCATCCTCTGGCACTCGCGACCCGACGACGCCATCGCCGCCGCCGGCGCTGTCCTGGCCGCCGCAGTCGCCGCCGCCGCTCCGTCCTTCCGTCCCCTCTGCTGCCTCCGCCACTAGACCGACGCCGGCCTCGTGCGCCGTCAGCACGAGAGAGGAGTTGGACATTGCAGAGAGCGGCTCGCGGAGCGTCCACACCTCTCCAGACAGCAGCGCCTCGTGCAGCTCGCTAAAGTCCTCCTGGCACATGGCGAGCGCCTCGACCACCTGCTGAGTGATGTCGGCGCGCCGGTTCTCCTCGCAGTGCACAAAGAGGCGCTTGAGCGTGTCGCACATGGAGAGGAGCAGCGGCCGGCAGTCGTCGGCCTTGGCTGCTGTGGCGGGTGGCGGGTGGTCCGCTGCCTGGCTGCCATCCGCCACCTCGGGCGAATCAGCCATTGTCAGAACGCCCAACGGCCATGGAAAAGAATTCATGCGAGCCCCCCGCCGCCTCCACGAGACCGCGAGGTGGCACGAAGGTTGCAGCGAGAATCGGAGAGAGACTGCGAAGTGAGATAGGAAGAGGCGGACGCCCAAGGGTGGGCGACGGCTAGCGCACCACACCCCTCTCCTTAAAATCCCTGTGTGGTGGCGGCGTGCCGTCCTCCCATCCCTCCCTTGGGTTGTCTGTTTTCTTTCTTTCTTTCTATTTCCACCCCCGCCGCCGGCGGGGCTGCCACCGTATGGACCCGCTCGGAATACCCTGGGGGATCCGGAACCGCCCCGCCAGACACAGTTATTGTTATGGTGTTATGGCTCTCGGGGCATAGCAGCCCATAATAACAGGGCCCATAACACCCATAACACCCATAACATGTTATTATGGGCTGCTATGAGGGCCCATAACACCCATAACACCCATAACATGTTATTATGGGCTGCTATGAGAGAGCCGTCCCGGATCCACGGTGTTATGGCCCGAGAGGCCACACCGAACTGCTCGCCGCTGGAATTTTCGCTTCGCGCGCTGCCGCGCGCGCGCGCGAGGTAGGTTCGGCATCGATCGCCAAATATTTTCTCTTTTGCCCTCAAGTTAAATTCAATAACATCAACCTGCCTCCTGACTGAGGCTGAGCGATGGCTTCAGATTTCTCAATCAAGACCCCCCCTCCCCCCCCCCCCTCACGCAATTGCTTCCCGTTTCTAACTCGTAACTCTCTGCAGCTCTGCACCCTTCCCTCCGTTTTAAACATGCACATGCACAACAACATGTACATGTACATGTGCATGCACCTTCAGGTTCTTCGGGCCCCTTTAGGTGGGCAAACCCTGCCCGGCCCCTAGAACCCCAGGTAAGGCCCAGGTATGGCCTAGGGCATCAGAAGGGACCAAGAGGAGTCCAGTCTGAGCCATAGAGCCCATGTCTTTGCCCCCGAAGGTCGCGTTCAAATGCCCGGAACGGACGTCACAGTGGTGTCCGGCCGGCGCGATCACCGAGCTGTGACGCTCAGGGAAGCCTGATGAGGCACTGGTTTCTTTGCCCAGGCCTGGCCTACGACCCATGCTGGATCAGCTGAGCAAGGTTTGGGGAGAATCCCCCATTCAGATCTTCAGATATTTTGACGGATGACCGAAAATGGGCAAAAACGGGGTGATTCGCGGGTTCCATTCGCGGGTTCGCGCAAAAGCGCTCGATTTCTTTTCTTCTTCGATATCCACGAGGCCGCTCCGTTTTTTATTAACATTTCCATTTCTTCCTCATTTCGATTTTTTCGCACTGCGCTCCCGGAAGACGCGCGCCGGCCTGGGGGACTCGCTTGCGACCCCGTTCCAGCCAGAGGCCGCGTGAGGCGTGTGGGACGGTGCACGCTGGGGCTCGGCCCCAAGTGTGCGCTGGCCTCGCGTCTCGAGGGGAGGGCGGCTCGTAACTGAGGTCCGCCTGCGGAGACAGTCGTCCTCGCCTCCCTCCGACGTCCTCTACGACGGGGGGGACTCCGAACGGCCGAGCATGCCCTCGCATGCCGGACAACTAGGTAGGAAAATGCGCCTGCGGGCGGACCCTCACAGATCACAGATCACTGCGTTCACAGACCTTCTTTTTGAGAAGAAAATAGGTAAATCGCTGTGCGCTGGTCTATCCATGAGAGGTTGAGGTGCGAGCCCTGGAGGCCCTGGGGACCAGTCAAACCTTCAGCCGCTAGGCAGGTGCCCCGGCGCACTGCGCTCTGCGTGTTGGAGAGTGTGAACTCAAACCTACTTCCTGACTGTAGCCTGACCGTCCTTGTGTAACCGTCTCATGTTTGGTTTGTCCTGCCGCGCACATTGTCATCGACTTGTATCCGAACAAACAATGTGAGTGTTAGAGTTGTTTGGTATTGCTAAAAATCTCTCTCTCTCTCTCTGTGTATCCGACTTGGAAGAATGAACAAACAAACGTGTTTGCCGACTTGGTGGCTGTGGTGATGTAGCGATGCCGATGGTGTGGGTCTCTAGTGACCTATACATACACAGCTCCTCCGTGTTCCGTCTCCTGTGTCCTGACAGCGAGACACACACGAGAGCACAGAGCGGTGTTGCAAGGCGACTGTACTCGATCGGTAACCAAAGAAACGACTATCATTCCGATGTGGTACGAAGGTGTTCGAGACCACGCGAAGGTCGTGACACGGCATTGCCGATGAAATCAGCGCGACACCTTGGCGCCGGTGCCCAAGCGGCCAAGCTCCTGTAGGAGTCTTGCTAATCTGCATCGCCACCACAACACCACCGCGGCACTCGCCTGCCCCACGCCCTTCTTCGGGCCCTCCCCGCACGGCTCCTCTCGCGCCTCGCTACCTCGGCTTCGCCCTGTACACGTGAACATGCGCTGTCGCTGCGTCAAACTGACGCCTCGCCGGCTCATCGCCTCAGGTCTCATCCCTCATGGTAGCCACCATCCTGACCGCGCTCGCGTTTGCCGTGAAGCCTGCTGGCATCACAAAACTCGGATCCGGCTACGATGTCATACTGGGCAACCCTCTCTCCACGGAAGGGCCCGACCCTGGCTTCAAGACGTCGCCTATCTTCGAGCTCTCCTATGAAGATGGCGATACCACCCCCGACGACAAGAACTGGGAGATGCCGGACGGCAGTCACATCGACTCCACCATGGATGCATGTCAGTCGACGTTCACTTCCAAGATTATGAGCGGAACGAAGTCTTACCAGAAGCACCTGCAGGAGTCGGCCAGCGTGGAAGGGGAAGGCTGGGGCGCAAAGTTCAAGGCGAGCGCTGATTTCAAGAAGCAGGAGTCGACTGACTCGTCACAGAGGACCGTGACAGTGATGAGCGATGCATTTTGCGAGGTGTACTCAGCCAGGCTGATGTTGGCCAGTGGCCCGAAGTTGAGCGACCACTTTATCGCGGCAGTGGCAGGCCTCCCAGATGCGTACGACAAAGACATGTACTACCACTTCATCAAGGATTGGGGGACGCACTTTGTCGGCTATATGCTGATGGGAGGACGCTATGGGAAACACCACTACTTTACGGAGTTTGGGTTTGCCCAGATGGAGAGCCACGATCTAGATATCAAAGCCGCGGCCAGCGTCTCCGCCTTTGGCTTCAGTGGCGGCGCCAGCGCGAGCCGCGCAACAGCCGAAGAGCAGAAGCGGTCCTTTGAAGAGAAGCGTACGAGCGACGATGCTTACAGCATCGGGGGAGAATTCAGCAATAACACGTCGGTGTGGATGGCGAGAGTCCGCGACAACCCGATGCCTGTGCACATTGAGCTCAAGGAAATCGTGAGTGTCTTCGACACGGAGTACGGCATGCCCGAGAGCTCAGCCGCGAAGAAGGGTAACATGGTGAAGGCCATGGAAGAGTACTGCACAAACTACAAGGATATGAACTACGACATGATCAGCAACTGCTACGAACCCGAGGATGACCCGCGCCTGCATCTCCCAATCCTATCGAAGTACGTCTACACGATGAAAAAGTATGACGGGCCGCCCGGGCACTTCTGGAAGGATCGTCAATACCATTACCTCAAAAAGCACGACGTCAGCTGCGAGCCAAGCGAGGGAAATTTTGCAGTGGCGAGGCCAGTTGGAGCCCTCAATTCGTTTCTGCTCGTGAGTCCCCCCCCGCCGCCACCTTCCTCACCCTCCTCGTCGCCGCCGAAGAAGCGAGTCAATTTTGCTTACCGGTGCGTGAAGCCGACGGTAGAGGAGCTGTCTGCTGCCGAAAAGAAGACAACGGTGCCGAACGACTACGGGAACGACTACCGCTATCTCGATCGCCACAATGTCAGCTGTGGCGAGGGAACGGTGCTCTCTCAGTTCAAGCTGGTGAAATTAGAAGATCAGGTTCACTACGATTTCACCTGCCGCGACTGGCCCAAGCTCGACCAGTCCATGTGCCGCACTCTTACGACCCTGCCTGTCTCTGGTGGGTGGAAAACGAACCGGGCTCCTACGAGACCGACTATCACTACCTCGACAGGCATCACGTTGCTTGCGAGGGTCACGAGGCGCTGCAGCAGTTCAAACTATTGACCTACTCAGAAGAGGACAAGATTCAGTACGAGTACAGGTGCTGCGACCTTTCGATGGCGGCGGCGACGGCGGCGAACACTTCTTCTTGCCTCAAATGAGCCCACCACAAGAGACTGTTAATTACATATGGACCGGGACTGGGAGCGCTCCGCATCGCTTAGCCCCGGAGTGAGGAGAGCTCCTCCCTCAGCTCTCCTCAGTCCCCCACCGAATCGCAAGCAGGTTCATGCGTCCATGCGTCCGGAGAGAGAGGGATAGAGCTCTCTCCTTGCGTCCGTGTCGCGTGTGCAACCGAAAGATCCTGCAGACGTTTCGGATTTCGTCGGTTTTATCTCCTCGTCCACGTCGCCCTTTGCTCAAAATTTCTTCGTTCTCCTTTATTTTGCTTTTTCCAAAAGCTGTCTATGTCAGCGGCTGCGCCGCCTAGGCTGATGTCTGGGCGCTCGAGGCGGCGGCGCCGCCGGGAGAGACAGCGGCGGTGCGAGAAGGTCGTCGTGATCGTGCCTTTCTCCATGATGGAGAGAGAGAGAGAGATGGTTTCCATGATGGTGCGTGTAGTCGTGCGATGAGCTCTGCGTGTGCTCGGGGTCGGGGTTGGTTAGCGGTGGTGAGGCCATGGCGAAAAGAAGAAAAAGCCCTGCGGGTCGTTGGCGCCAGCCGGCCATTGGATTAGCCACCTCCGCTCGCCGCCGATGCAGTCCACCGGCTGGCGGCAGCGGCGGCGGCGGGCGAGCTCTCAGCCCGGCTCGTCCGACGACACCCTGATGGACACGCTCTCGCTCGCCGACCTGGCGGAGGCGTCGGCGGCAGAGGCTGCGGCGATGGCGGCGGCGACGCGGCACGGCCGCCGGTTCGCCACGCGGAGCGCCAAGCGCGCGCGGTTGGTGGACCTGGAGGCGACGCTCGACGCCGGTGGGCCGGAGGCCATGTTCACGCAGGTCACCCTCGCCGAGGTCCACGCGTCGGAGCTGCAGGAGCCGGGCGACGGCGCGAGCCCGCTGGACCGGCACCACGGGGCCGCGCTGCTGTGCTGGCTGAGCGACTCGACGTGCATCGGGCTGATTGAGCTGGAGCGGGCGCCCGGGATCGGCCAGCTCCGCCTCCACGCCGCCTCCTCCAAGTCGCAGTGCACGCGCGAGCTGTGCGGCGCCAACGACTGCTGCAACGAGGAGGCGTTCGTGGTGCAGGTTCACGAGCCGCGCGGCGGCCGCCGCTCCTTCATCGCGCGGCGGGCGGGCGTGGGCGACTACGTCGTCTTTGCCGGCCGCCACCTCCACTTCTCCACCGCCCTCGTCCCGGGCGAGGCGCTGCGAGAGCAGGCGGGGAGCAGAGCTCGGCCCTCAGACCCTCTCCCTCCCTCTCCCACCTCTGCTCTGCTCTGCTCTGCGCTCTCTCTTGCTTCTTGCTCGCTCTCGCTCTCGCTCGCTCGCTCGCTCGCTCTCGCTCTCTCTCTCTCTCTCTCTCTCTCTCTCTCTCTCTCTCTCTCTCTCCCTCTCCCTCCCTCTCTCACCCTCTCCCTCTCCTCTCCCTCTCCCTCCCCCCCTCCCCCTCTCCCCCCCTCCCATCCACCCGGCCCCGTCACAGCCCCGCCGCAACCCCACTCCCCGCACTCCTCCCCACAGGCGCTCTCGCGCTACTTTGACGCGCTGCCCGAGGCCACGCGCCCGACCCGACACTTTTCCTGGACACGTCCAAGACGCGTCCAAGACACGTCCCCGTAGGCCACGCGCCGCGACGCCGTCGTCTGCGTCGGTCGCGCCTCCACCTGGCCCAGCATGCTCTCGGAGCCGTCTCGGAACAGCCTCGGAGCAGCCTCGCACCCCTCCCCCCCGCAGGCCGCATCTCTCTCACCTGGCCCAGCCTGCTCGCTGCGGCGGCAGCTGACCCCGAGCGAGCCGGCGCAGAGCCTCCGCTGGCCTGGCCGGGCGCGCGCACCTCCTTCGAGGGGCGGGGCATGGGCCCGCCTCGGAGCCGCCTCGGAGCCGTCTCGGACTTGCCCTGCGTAGGCCCCTCCCGGCTCGAGGGCGAGGAGGTCCTCTCGCCGCCCGCCGGCAGCCCCTTCGCCGGCAGCCCGTTCGACGCGGCTCTCTCCGCCTTTGGCGCCGCGCCGGCCGGACTCGGACTCGGGCTGGGCCGCTTCGGCGCCGCCTCGCTCGACGCTCTTCGGTGCGGGGCTCGCCTCACAGGCTTGCCTCCCCTTCCCGGAGGCACCTTGCCGGACCCCTGCCGGACCACTGCTCTGCAGGCGCGGCTCAACGTTCGAGAGCGGGTCTGCCTTCGACGAGGAGCGGAGCAGCGGGCCGCTCGCGCTCAGCGGTCGCGGCCGCGCCCAAGCGACGACCTCCGCGTACACGGCTGCTTGATCTCGTCCGCGCGTCTTCTTTCTAGGCCACAGCCGCCCGAGCGATGCCCTCGACCAGGAGGGGTACGCCGGCGACAAGTCGTCGGGCGCCTCGTCGGAGAACGAGGTCGAGCCCACCCCCGAGATCACCCCCGAGATCACCCCCGAGATCACCCCCGAGATCACCCCCGAGATTACTCCCGAGATACCCCCGATATCACCCCGATATCACCCCCGAGATGGCCCGAGATGACGCGAGATGACTCGAGATGGCCCGAGATCAGGTCGAGTCGTCGGTGCGCTCGATCCTGCCGATGCTTGCGCGGGTGGCAATGCCGACGCCGCGCTCCTTCGGCTTCGACGAGCTTGTGAGGCGCGGGGGCACGCCCCTCACCGGGCCCGACGCCGACGACTTTGGCTTCTGAGGTACTGGCGGCCGTCACCGGTCGCTGCACATGAGGCGACTGTCGCCATTCCGTCTCACACGGCTGTCGTCGACTCGAGCGACGCCACTGTCGCCGGCACTGCGGGATGTGAGCTCGGCTCGCTACATGTTTCCGGGGAGGGTGTGAATTCTCTTCTAATTTTTGCGTACGCTGACGGAAGATTCTGTTAAAAGAAAGAAAGAAAACAGACAACCCAAGTTTTTTCCTCGCGGCACCTAATTCTTTTTTCAAGCGCCCGCTGCACGGCGCCGGAGAGCAGTCTTCACATACGTACAACCCTGGGCCCGAAATCGCACTTCACTCCTCACCATGAGTCGACGCGCGAGCACTGGCTCGTGGTTTGGTGCAGCTGCTTCAGCCTCCGACGGCGCCTCCATGCTGGACAGCCTCTGGACGAGCGTGACCGGCGACAAGGAGTACGATCTGCACGATCGGCGAGTGACCGTGCTGACTCTGCACATGGAGGAGATGGCCAAGCAGGCCGAGGTGTCGGCAAAGGAGCTTGCGGCAGCCAAGGCCACGATCGCCGACTACGATGCCAAGGCCAAGGCCCGCGGGCCAATGGAGCGCAAGCTCTTTGCGAAGCTCGAGGCGACGCAGCTCGAGCTGCGGAAGGCGCGCGAGGCGAAGCGGGCGGCGGAGGCGCGGGCGGAGGCGCAGGCCAGCCGGCAGGCGTCGAGCGAGCCGCCGCCGGGCGTGGCCGCTGCCGCCGGCTCCAGCGACGACCCGAGCGCCGGGCTGCTCGCGAGGGCGTCTGGCGCGCAGCTGCAGGCCGCAAAGGCGCTGCACCGCGACGCGGCGGCGGAGGTGTCGGAGCTCGAGCTGCGCGTGGGGCAGGCGGAGGCGGCGCGGCGTGCGGCCGAGGAGGCGGCGGCCACCTGCGCAGCGCGGGAGGCGGAGACGGAGCGGCGGCTTGGTGCGCTGCGGACGCTCAAATCGCCTGGCGCCTGCTGCGAACAGCGTCTCTTCACACCTGCAGCTGTGAGCAGGCGCGCTGCTGACGCGGGCGACGGGCGCGTCCGACCTGACGCTCCCTCCCCCGACCAAGGGAGGCGACCTGGAGACGCAGCACCACATCCTGCAGCTCAACTACCGGCACGTCGGAGCCGAGCACCAGCCCTTTTGGAAGGACCAGTCCCTGTGACCGCAGGCAAGCCTCAACCGCAGGCACGTGTCCGCTGAGCTGGCGCGGAAGAGCGCGATCGGCGAGGGGCTGGCGCACGCGCGCGACGCGCTCGTCGCGCGAGCAGAGGCGGCCGAGGAGGCGGTGCGGACCGCGCGCAGCGCTGCGCGGGCCGAGGCGCGCGAGCGGACAGAGGCGGCGGCGCAGAGGCTCAGCTCGCAGGCGGGGGGACCGCGGTGAGGGGAGGAGGGGGGTGATGGGGAAGAGTAGTGGTGAGGAGAGGCGTCGCTCGCAGGCGGGCGACCTGGCGGCGCTCGAGGAGGCGCTCTCCATCCTCCGCAGGGAACTCGCAGAGGGGCGGATGCAGGCGGCAGACCCAGACACAGCGAGCAGGCAGGTGGCCGCCGCTGTCGCCGCCGCGGTCCGCCAGGGCGCTCTGCGCGCCGCCACGGGCCTCGCCGCCGCCGACGCCTCCAGCGCCGCCGTCGATGCAAGGCGGATCGAGGCGGCGGCGGCGGCGGCGGCGGCGCGGGCCGAGGCGGCCGAGGCGTCTGCGGCGAACGAGAGGGAGCGCCGTGTCGGGGGAGATGCCGCGGCCGAGGGCGTGGAACATTCCGTGAACTTTCTTGGCGCGTCCTGTAGGAACGCCGGCTGCGGGAGGTTGCAGCGGCCGAGGCGGCGGCCGAGGCGGCGGCGGCAAGGGCTGCGACGGCGGAGGCGGCGGCGGCGGCGGCGGCGTCGCGGCTGGCGGAGGCGCGCGAGTGACGGGCGGTGTGCAGTCCTTGTCTCCTCTCTGCTCATCCCGGCTACTGACTCATAAGGCGCGCGAGGCGACTGGCCGGGCGGTGCGAGAGGCGTCTTCGCTCGCCTCGCAGCTTGAGGCGGCGCAGCACGCCGCAGCGACGTCGTCGGCGGAAGGCGCAAAGGCGGTCAAGGGGGCACAAGCGCTGGCGGCCGAGGCTGCGGCTGCGGCGGCGGCGGCGGCGGAGGAGGGGCGGTTGCGGCGGGAGGAGGCGGAGGCGGCAAAGTCTGCGCGCGCCGAGGCGGCGGCGCACCGGCGCGAGATTGAGGCGATGAGGGCCGAGAGGGCGACAGAGACGGGCGCGGGCAAGGAGGAGAAGTGTCTTGGCCGGTGATCCTCGTCGGCGCTTGTCTGTAGGCGGCGGAGGTGGAGGGCAAGGAGGAGGCGGCCACGGCCGCCGCCGAGACGGCCCGCGTGCGGCTCGGGGCTCGGACCTCTCCAGGAGCCATCCACAGACTTTTCCCGGAGATGCTGCTAGGCTCGCATGGAGCTCGAGGCTGCGCGCGCCGCCGCCTCTGCGCGCGCCGCAGAGGCGCACGCCGGTGGCATCTCGGAAGGGCGCGCCGCCGCCGCGGAGGAGGCGAAGGCCGCCGTGGAGGAGGCCAAGGCCGCCGCCGCCGCCGCCACCGCCGCCGCCGCAGCCGACCTCGACGCGGCAGCCTCGAGGGCGGCGGCGGCAGAGGTGGCGTCGGCGGCGGCTCTGGCCGAGGCGGCGGCAGCGGCGGACGTGGAGCGAGGCCGGGCGGTGGCGGAGGCGGTGGCGAAGGCGGAGACCTCCGCCGCCGCCGCGGCTGCGGAGGCGGGGGCGGAGGCGGCCAAGCGGGTGCGCGCCGCCGAGGGGGCTGCGGAGGCGGCGCAGGCGTGCGGCCTTGGGCGCCGCGTCTAGCGAGGTCCCCCGGGGGAGTTCGCGAGGTTGCTCGAGATTAGGCGCGCGCGGCTTCGCTCGCCGACGAGCTAATCCGCGAGAAGCTCGGGCGGCAGGAGGCGGCCGACCGGCGGGCGGGGTCGGCGGGCAGCCAGAGAGGAAGGTGTGAGCTCAGAGGCGGAAAACTGCGAGTAGGCGGTCGACCAGATGGCGGAGATGGCGGGAGGGGCGGGCGAGGCGGGCGAGCTGCAGACGAAGCTCGCCGCCGTGCGGGAGGCGCGCCGCGGCCTCCACTGGCTCCCGCTGCGAGTGTCGACGCCGTGTCGTTCACTCCCTCGAGTGCGAGCAGGCGTGCGCGGAGGCCAAGGGCGAGGCGACTGCACTCAAGGCGCAGGCGGCGGCGGCCGCCGCCGCGGCCGACGCGGCGAAGAGGAGGGAGGCGGAGGCGTCGCGCCGGGCCGAGGCGGCGGAGGCGCGCGCCAAGCGGGCTGTGGGCGAGGCGGAGGCGTCGCGTTCGCGGCAGGAGGCGCAGATCCGAACCCTGTCTGGCCAGCGCTCGCAGCAGCTGGCGGAGGCGGCGGCGCGCGAGGCTCACTGGTCCGGCGCCCGACTGGAGCTGCAAGCGGGAGGGCTCCCCTCGTGCCAGCCGGGAGTGAGCCTTCTCGGACCCCTCCTGCAGGCCGCTGCTCCGAGCTGCAGCAGGAGGCCACCGCGCTGCGAGCCGCGTTGGCGCCAGCCGTGCGGGGGCGGCCGTCGGCACACTTCTTTTTTCCGTCGACCCGCGTCTCTGCTTCCGTAGGCGCAGCAGGGCGAGGCGGCCGCGGCGCAGATTGGGCAGCTCCAGGGCGCTCTGCGCCGCAGCGACGGAGGCGGCGGCGGCGGCGGCGTCAACGGTGCCGGCGGCAGCGGCGGCGGCGGCGGGCTCATCGATTTGATGGACGCGCCCAACGTGCCGTCAATCGGTGCGGTGAGCTGCGGTGCTGGGGGAGGGGACTTGCTGGGCGGAGCGGGCAACGGGGGCAGCTGTGCGGGCGGCGGCATGGTTGAGAGTTTGCGCGCGCAGCTGTCGATCGTCGAGCAGCGCGCGGCGGCGGCGGGCGAGTATCGCGAGCTGTCGGACGGGTGCGTGGCACTTCCTAGACATTTCCTAGACGCTTCCTAGAGTATCGCGAGCTGACGGGTGCGTGGTGACCAAGGCGGGGCATCGCCAATCTCGGGGAGTCTCGGCCAGCCTCTCGTGATGCATGACTAGGTGGAAGCGCAAGGCGGAGCGGCTGGGCGAGGCGCTCGCCGAGGCGCAGCGGTCGGCCGAGTCGCAGGCAGAGATGTGGAAGACGCGGCGTAGCAATGAATCGAGTGTGTGAGTCCTCCTCTCGCGTCGTAGGCGGAGATGTGGAAGGAGCAGCTACAGGCGATGCGCGTGCGCGCGCGGTCCGAGCAGCGCCGGGCGGCGGAGCTGGAGGGCGAGGTGCGCCGGCTGGGCGGCTCGCTCGCCGACGTGACTCCAGCCAACGACTTTGGGTCTCCCGAGCCGGCGCCGCAGCGGCGCGACGGGGCTGGCAGCGGCGACCTTGGCTCTGGCGGCACGCGCGGCGCGCCGAGCGGCGAGAAGTTGCGCGACGCGGCGGGCAAGGTGTTTAGCAAGGTGGACGGCCGCCTCGACGGCGTCTTCGACAAGGTGGAGGGGCTCGGATCGAACCTGGCGATGCGGCTGACGCGGGGCACGGGCGCGCTGCGGGAGAGGCTAGTGCGCGAGGAGGATAGGTAGGTGCGCAAGCGGCTACGCTATAACTTAGACTCTTATAGTTGTGGCTGCGACCAGTGGGGGGTCTCTATTCGTGCTGTCTCCATGAGGGTCGAGTCTCATCAAGATGTGAGTGTCACGAAGCACGAGACACAGGGTGTGCGCGCACCTCTAGCGCCGAGGTTGATCACCCAATATCAAGGATTCGCGATGCCACGTGCCAATGGTACCCGCCACGCGGCTCTGCACCGCGTGCACGTGGCGGGCCGCGCAAGGCGCAAGTCTCCTCGTGCGCAGGGTTCGTGATTTCACATGGAAACAGCGAATCGGTTTCACTTTCACTTTCACTTCACATTTCATGTGAAACGAAATTTCACTTTTTCGAGCGAGTGTGAAGAGTCGTGTGAACGTGACTGATGACGGATGCTCCCACCGAGTTCCGACACTCTGACACTCACTTGCACAGGTGTTGGCTCCCAAGCAGCAGCCAAGATGAAGGAGGCTGGAGATATTGGTCTCGCTGAGCTGATGTGTACACTAGACCTATATGAATCTCATGGCATGCTGTGGGCGAATACGGTGCTGATGGTGGGATGAACTCTCTCAGCAGTCGAGAGTCGACTCTCGACGCATCGGGAGGGCGGCCGCGGCGTAGGGGCGGCGGCGAGCTCCCGGTTGCAAATACTCGCCTCACAGTCCAAGATGGCGGCTCGCGCCCCCATCCGTGCACCAGCGTGCCACTCTAGTCCCGCCTGCCGCCCAGATACCGAGGGCGGGGCGCACTCTTCGACTTGGGCTATTATTTGCCACCGGGAGGGCGGCCGCGGCGGTGTAGGGGCGGCGGCGAGCTCCCGGTTGCAAATACTCGCCTCACAGTCCAAGATGGCGGCTCGCGCCCCCATTCGTGCACCAGCGTGCCACTCTAGTCCCGCCTGCCGCCCAGATACCGAGGGCGGGGCGCACTCTTCGACTTGGGCTATTATTTGCCACCGTAGAAGAGCAGCAAGAGTTGGGGCTGCGGCTACGGCTGCGGCTGCGGGAGGGGCTATGGTCGCGGGAGAGCCGCTGCGCCGCGTGGGCGCGCCTACACCGCGCTTGCTCCGCAGAGCCTTCGAAAGTAGTCGAACTTGTGAAATTTTCAGTGAAACGGGGGCGGCCGAAACGTTTCATGTGAAATTCACATGAATTCACATGTGAAAGTGAAAGTGTGAAAATTCACTCACGAACCCTGCTCGTGCGTCCGCAAGTGCCTTCGTTGCGCGCCTTTGAACGATGGGATCGAGCGAGCTGCCGGAGACGGTGCAAGCATTGCTCATCGAGCTGAACGATAAGAGGAAGTGGCAGGACTGGGACGCGAAGGACCTGCGGCCTCTCTACCAGCGCGCCAAGGAGTCTGCTCAGGCGCAAGGCGTGGAGGACGACAAGTTCCAGCGCAAGGTCAATGCCTTGTTTGATGGCATGGCGCAGCAGCCGCAGCGCGACACGCTGGTCGCAAAGCTGAAGGAGTGGAAGGAGGAGGTGAAGCGGCTGCGGGGGCGACTGCAGGCTGCAAGCCGCCGTGCAGTAATGGCGGCGTCAGCGGCCAACGGCAGCGTTGACGGCGACGGCGGCGACGGCGGCGACGGCAGTGGAGGCGGCGAGGGCGAGGGCGGCGAGAGCTGCGACGCGGACGGCGGTGACGCGGACGGCGGTGACCTCCCATCGCTCCCAGCGGCCATCTCATCCACAGGTCCGCCCAAGTCCAAGCCCAAGCGCGGCTTGTCGTCCTTCATGCTCTGGCAGAACGCGAACCGCGCGGCCATCAAGGAGGAGCACCCAGACGCCAAGATGACCGAGATTGGCAGCATTGCTGGCGCCAAGTGGAGGGAGATGGATGCCAAGGCTAAGGCACCGTGGGATGCCAAGGCTAAGGCGGACAAAGCGCGCTACCAGGCCGAGGTGGAGGCATACGAGGCCTCACAGCGCGCCTCGGCCGCCGACTCCGAAGCCGGTGCTGCCTCAGACTCTACCGATGAGGAGGAGGACCTGCCGCTCAATCTCCGCAAGAAGCGCGCGGCGAGTGGCGGCGGCTCGGCGGAGCAAGAGCCAGCAGCGGGCCCTGGCGAGGAGGTTCTTGCTGCGCCGGCTGCGGCGTTTGAGGCGCTCGCCCGCGAGGCAGGTGTTGAGGTCGAACAGGGCGCGGATAAGACTGCCCTGGCAGAGGCGATCCTGCAAAAGCTCGAGGGCGAGGGCGCCTTTGACGGTGGCGCGGCTGGCGACGGCGACGGCAAGATCCCTTGGAACCTGCACGGATACGCACGGCGCAGCCTCGAGAAGCTCGGCGTGCCGCGCCTCAAGCAGCTCTGCCTGGAGCGCGGCATCGAGGTCAAGAAGAAGGCGCGCATGAATCGGTGCCTCGACCTGCTGATGAGCTTCAAGAGGCACCCCACGCCCGAGGACGGCACGCTCGATGCTGCTGAGGACGAGGAGGTGGCGATGGAGGAGGCGCAGGAGGAGGAGGAGCAGGAGGAGGAGGAGGAGGAGGAGGAGGAGGAGGAGGCGGTGGACGCAGCCGGCGACGACGCCGAGGATGCGGCGGCGGTGGACATCCCCGAGGAGTTCGCCAAGAATCCCCTGCTGGTGAACGTCCGGCAGGCCAAGTTGCTGCAGCTCGATCGGGCTGTTCTGCACCGCCTGGCGCGCAGCTCCCCCCCCCCCCCCCCTTGCCCCATACACAGCGGAACTCATGTGCTCATTACTCTGACCTCTTAGTGCGCTGACCGCGCGATCCCTGGGCTGCGCAAAAACTCGCGTGCCGAGTGGATGGTGCAGAAGCTGGCTCAGTGGCGCGGGAGCTCTGCGTCGAAGCGCTGGGCCAAGGAGTGGGCGGCCGAGGTGGACGACGACGCCGCCGACGACGGTGCCGACGATGCCGATGAGCCTGAGGCTGACTCCTCGTCCACCGGCGCCGCCGATTCGGAGCCGACTCTTGCCGTCCTCGACAAGGTTTACGTTGACGGCGTCAGCAAGCGGCGCGGGACCGTCAAGGAGATCAGCCTCGACAACCAGGTCAAGGTCTACATCCCCTTCGAGGGCCCGGCGCGCTGGTTCAAGGCGGCGGAAATCCGCAGCGCGAGCGGCGGCAGCGCGAGCAGCTTGGGCGCTGAGCCGCCGCCCCCTCCGCTGCATCCGGCTAAGAAGCAGAAGCCTGATCAAAGCGCGCCGCCGCAGAGCTCCGTCGACGCGTTTGCGGGTCTGAGCGACGACCAGCGCGAGCATTTGCTATGGTCGCTCAGGCAATTCCGCGAGGCGAACGCAGCCAAGGCGGAGAACGAGCGGCTGCGGGAAGAGAACGAGGTGCTGCGAGGCGAGCTTGCACGAGACGGCAGCCTGCTGCGCGAGGCGCAGCAGCGGGTGGCGCAGCTCGAGAAGGGCAAGGGCGTCTTCTTCAAGAAGGGCGCTCTTAAGGGGGAGGTCAAGAAGGGCCTCGACAAGATCACGGGCTACATGTCGAAGTCGGAGTTCCAAAAGCGCCTCATCGAGCTCGACCTCATCACGCTGCAGCCGGGCGCGAAGCAGGAGGGGCAGCACGTTTTCCACATCATCGCCGTTGCCAACGGCGGACCTGACCATGTGCGTTGTGCGCCGGTGTTACCCCGCCATCTAGGCGAGCCGCCTCACGTTACTAACACGCATGTAGGTCGACAACTTCCTCTACGCGCTCGGCGGTACCTTCAACATGGCCATCGGCGACAAGTACGACCACCTCAACTGCTTCCTCGCCGGCAAGGAGAAGGCGAGGCGCGCGGTCGCCATTGCGAAGGAGACGGCGCGCAACCCCGCCTTGCACAAGCACATCGAGCTGCGCGGCAAGAAGGAGAAGCGCGTCCTCTTCACCGAGGGCCCGCACAAGTACAAGAGTGGAGAGGAACTTTTCGCCGCGGGCCAGAGCCTCTTCTCCCGGTCCATCCTCGCCACCGGCCGCGCCGACCGCAAGGCGTCGTGAGCCGTCCCGCTCTGCCCGCGCGGGCGCCTCTCCGATTCCCCTCTCGCCCTCGCCCTCGCGTCGGCCCCTCCCTCTCCGCACACTCCGGGCCCACCTCTCCCTCTACGGCTCGCTCGAACCACCGCGAAGAGGCGACGCGTCCGAACGCATTGTGCTACAATCTCTGCTGAGACCGTGAGACGTAGATCCTGCGGTAGTCGTCTCGCATTACAGCTGTGCGCATAGCCATGAACTGTACGTGAGCGTCAGCGTCACTCAAGATGTCTCACATCCACATGTCCATGTCGCATTGCCATGATCTCTTTTTATTATTCATTTGTTGGATGGTTGCTAATAATAAGTAATATGTTGTTCGCAGACTCTCTGCAGAACGGGATCGGGAAAGCGGGCGGGCTGTAAAATCGCCATGCCCGGGGCGACAAGGCCCACGCCTCGCCGGTCCGCGGGCCGGGGTGGACGACCACCCGAAAAGATAGCCGCGGTGGGCGGCGCGGCGGGTCACACCGAGGCGACGGCCATGCCAGCCGAGTCTAGCACGACGTACGGCTCCCCCTCCCGCAGCAGCCCGCGCTCGCCCGCCATCCGCACCATCTCCGCCGCGGTGGGCGGCGCCGCGGCGCCGGCGGTGTGGAGCGGCAGCAAGGCGCGGTAGATGCCGAGCTGGCGGCACACCTTGAGGCTGCTGCAAAAGACGACCACCGGCGCGGCGGTCTTGCACGCGGCGACCGCCTTTGCTACCTCGCCGCTCCCGCCCTCGGCGACCAAGATCACGGCGGCGCCAGACGAGGCTGCGAGGTGCGCCGCGCGCAGCGAGGCGGGGTGCAGGGCGGCGGCCGCCGGCACGATCGCGCCGCCCGTGCGCCGCGTGTCGAGGACACCCGCCGACGAGTGCTCCGGGTGGGACGCGGCCCACGCCTCGGTGTGCTCGATGATGCCCGCCTGCGCGGCGGTGAGTGGACTCTTGTGACTGACGGCTGGCACTGGCCGGGGAACGAACTCAGCAGGTCTCGGCAGGACTCGATCTCGACAAGTCTCGATCTCGACAAGTCTCGATCTCGGCGGGTCTCGATCTCGGCGGGTCCGGGCCTGCATCGCGACAGCCTCGGCCGGGTACTGCCCGTTTGCAGACTCGCCGGAGAGCATCACCGCGTCGGCCTGCTCGAGGACCGCGTTGGTCACGTCGGCAACCTCGGCGCGGGTCGGCCGCGGGTTCGACTGCATCGAGTCGAGCATCTGAGTCGCGACCACCACCGGCTTGCCCGCCTGTGTGCACGAGCGACGGGCGTGAAGAGACGCTGCTCGCCGCGCCGTCCTCTCGCCATTGCCGGAGGATGGTGTGTGGGCGAGGTCAATGTGGAGTGTGGGTAGCAGTGAGTGCAACGGATGTGGGGGCGGGCGCGCCTCCGCACACTTTGCGACCATCTCCTTTTGCCACGTCGCCACGTGCGCAATCGGCACCTCCACGCCCTGTTCACGGCCGCAGGCGTGTGAAGAGAGGGCGCGCTCCTCCGGTGCGGTGCCGCCGGCGGAGCGGCGCAAGACCAGGTCCCCGCGCGCAACCATCAGCCCGTCGGAGGCCTCGATGATCTCGCCCAGCCGGTCGAGCGCCTCGGTCGACTCGACCTTCGAGATGATGAGCGGCGGCGGCGCGGACGGGTCCGGCGCGTGCTTTGCGTGGCAGTCGGCTATGTGCGCTCGGATGGCGTCGACGCCGGCGGCGTTGCGGACGAAGGAGGCGGCGACCATGTCGATGTCGTGCTCGATGCCGAAGCGGATGTCCTCCAGGTCCTTGTCGGAGAGCGGCGGCAGGTCCGTCACGATGCCTACCGGAAGCTTCCGGGCAGCTTCCGTGCCGGCTCACGGAAGGCTGCGGCACCGGCACGGCGGCGTCGCGCCCGGCAGGTTCACTCCCTTCCGCTCTCCGATGGGCGAGGTGTTGAGCACCTCGCACGCGACGCCCCCGTCCGGCCGCACCTCCTTCACCCGCAGCGAGACCAGCCCGTCGTCGAGCAGCACCACGAACCCCGGCGAGACCTTTGACGCGAGCAGAGGGTACCCGACGAAGATCGTCTTCTCGTCGCCCTCACCGTCGTACCTGGTCCACGGCGCGGCCAGGATGTGGGCGGGACCGGACGCAGCCGGCCGGGCGCGCGCCGGGTGCGGGTCTCGTGTGGTGGACGCGGGCGGCGCCTCGGGTCGGTCGTGAGGAGGACCTCTGCCCCAGCAGTCAGTGTGATCTTGGCCTTGCGGCCGCCCTCCTTGCAGACCGCGAGGCCGCCCATCCGGATCTCGGGCCCCTTGGTGTCGAGCATGATGGGCACGAGCTCGCCGCCCGCGGCCGCTCGCAGGTTGGTGCGGCGGAGGTGGAACTCATCGACCGTCGCGTGCGAGAAGTTGACGCGCATCACGTTGATCCCGGCCACGAGGCAGCGGCCCAGCGGCTCGGCCTGCTCGCTGGCGGGACCGATGGTGGCGACGATTTTGGTCAGCCGCGGCGTCGACGAGAGCGCTCGCGCGAAGGAGCGCGACGCTCTTGCGAACAACATGCCTCGCGACACGGGTTTGGAAATCTACCGGAAACCGACGGATTTTTTCGCACTTTTCTTTTGGTTCCGAGAAGGTGTCCTGTCGAGCGCGCACGGCACGAAGACCGGTGAGGCGCGGCTCACATCGCCGACTTCATAGCCAGCTGCGCGCGCCAGCTGCGTGCGCCAAGCTATTGCGAAGGATGCCGCACTCCTCCACCGCGATCAAGCTCTTCCGCGACATCCTCAAGGCGCACCGCGCGCTCCCGCCCGCGCACCGCAAGCTCGGCGACTCGATGGTCAAGCAGGAGTTCCGGCAGCACCAGAATGCGACGCCCAACTTTCTCTTCCAGTTCGAGCGGCAGTGGCGAGACTACCTGCAGCAGCTCCGCGTGCAGACGCTGCGCGGCGAGCCCGTCGGCCGGGCGCTCTCCGATGAGGACATCATGGCGCTCTCCGACGAGCAGCGAAACGCCCTCGCCCAGGCGCTCGACCCGAGTGCGCCGGCGGCAGACTCGTCTCCGCTCGAGGGAATATACAAGCCGTAATGATTGCGGATCGTGGTGTAATCCTTGCGTCCGTGAGCCGGCGCACGGGCTGTGCTCTGGTGCTCGATCGTCGTCCCACCAGCCAGTGAGAGAGGCAGCGCACGGCACCAGCCGGCCGTGGCGCAACTGGATGACTTGTGAGGGGTGCTGCGTGCCCTCCCCCCTTTGCCCCAGACGGGAAACCATGCGAGTGCGTGTCATGCGACGTGTGAGATGAGAGGTGTGTGTCTGTGGTTGCGCTTGTGTGTGTGCGCGCCCCCGCGGGGTTCGGGCCCCGTCACGAAACCTCGTGTTAAATTCTGAGATCTGAGAAAAGCGGTGCAGCGCGAAAAAGAAAACGACACACAACGATAAGAGACACACAACGATCAGAAGTTGACAGTGTGTTATCGCAAGTCGCGGCGTAACAAATGCCGAGATCACAACCCCGACGAGGTGACAACCGTCGCCCTTTTCGTCCGCGCAAAGTAACCTTAAGTTCTTTCCAAGATCGGACCCCTATCCACGCCCAAGCGTCCACAGCTCCACACAGGGGAAGGTTGCTCAATTCGTTTGTGCAGGGGCTCTGCGGGTGGTGTGTTGTGCGCGCGTGCATGCGTGTGTATGTGCGTGTGCGGTTTACTGTGCAGCAAAAGGCGTTCTCCTCAGACCATCTGGCGGTCCTGCGTCGCTGACTCTTCCACAGCGTCGTCGCCATTCGACGGCTCCGTGTTCGAAGAGGAGCCGCGGGTCTGCATCGATCGAGTGACAGTGGCGCGGCGCACGCGCGACTGAGCCGTCTGCTTGGTCGCTCCGAGCGCCTTTGCGAGGAGGGCGAGCGACACCTGCCGGTGCGGGTTCGAGTGGCAGCCGACGGCGAGGTCGTTGTACAGCCCATCGGAGAGCAGATCGCGTGGCGTCACCTCAAAAAAGTGGGCAAAGATGCAGCCGCCACGAACGGCGTCGTTCTCGTGCGCCATGACGAGCGGCAGCTCGGCGCGGCGCGCGGCGCGCACCTGCTCTGCGAGCGCCTCGGCGCCATTGTCGGCCCAGGTCGCCTCCTTCAGGTAGAGCAGCATGTGCGTCGCCTCGCCGCCGCCTTCTCTTCTCGCGCGTCGAGGTAGCGAAGAGAGCAGCGAGGAGATGCGCGAGGGGCGCGAGGAGCGAGGCAGCGAGAAGAGGCACGAGGGCGGTGCGTCGGTGATCGATATGCCATCAGGCACAGCCGCCGCGACCGCATCGGCAAGCCCTCGCGCCCCGTCATTCAAAGTCGAGGCCCAGAGAATCACCGGCTTGGGGAAGGCGAGGCCGTCGGCTCGGATCTCGCCCGGGATGCACAGGGGCAGCTCGTCCTCGCCCTCGTACTTTGGCGTCTTCAGCAGCAGCGCCTCGGCGATGACCTTGAGCGAGACGTGCTGGAAGGCCGCGATCCGATGCCACACCACCATCGGCCAGCCGGCGTCGAAGATGTCAGCCCGCAGCTCCTCGGGGCACTCGGATCGCAGCTCGGCGAGCGTGCCTCCGCCTTTGTCCGGGTCTGCCTCGTGGACGAGCACGAGCGGCTTGCCCATCTCCAGCGCGGCGCGGATCTCTCGCAAGCAGTTCGTTGAGCGCAGGTAGCCCCGCGACAGGAAGCAGAGCACCACCTGCGAGCGACCAATGTACGCCTCCAGCTCTCCGATGTTCTTGAGGTCGTCGACGTCGAGAAAAATCTCGCAGCCGGGCAGGAACTGCTGGAGCTCATTCTTGATGACGTCGACGGCGTCCTACACGGGAGGAAGGCAGGTCAGGTTTATCCGCACCTTAAGCGGTGGGGCAAGGGGTGGCAAACCTGCCCCGTGCTCCAGACGTGGCTGAGGAAGAGGTGCCACTGCTGACCGTCGGCGAGGGTGATGCCGTCGCGCATCGGCTCGCGCATCGACGAGACGAGCCGCATGGTCTTCGCCCTCGCGGCGCTGACCGCCGATACGAGGATGACGACTAGCGAGACGGCGAGCATGACCGCGGTGAGGACGACGGCAAAGGTGCTGGCGCCGCGCGAGGTCTGGTAGCCGACGAGGTTGTAGCACATGTCCTCGTACATGGTGCTGTCGCACAGCTGCGGTGGCGAGGGCGGCGGGTGTGGTGAGTTGCGCGGTTACGGGAGACAGAGAGGGACGGCGAGGAATTTCAGCGGGGGCGCGGACCTGGATGACCACTCCCGAGGCGAAGCAGCATGTGAGGAGCAGGTTGGCGATGCACGCGAGGCAAAGGTCGTCGGAGCGCCGGTAGGGACGGGCGAGGGCGAGAAGAGTGAGAAACATGGCCGAGACGACGGCGGCGACCACGGTGCGCAGCAGCTTCCTGGAGCCATACTCCTGGTCGATGAAGAGCACCATCGAGGTGAGGAAGATCTTGCGGACCAGGTCGAGCACCTCCCAGAAGAGGAGGCCGGCAGAGTAGTCCCGCCAGAGGAAGCTCGTCGCGCTGGAGAGCGGCGTTGCGCGCTGCGCAGCCACGGGCTTGCGGACCCGGAGCAGCAGCGCCAAGAAGCCGAGCGGCACGAGGACGGGCCAGAGGGCGAAGAAGGCCCAAAAGTACGGCGCGAGTCCGCCCGTCTCGTCGTCCCACGTCGGACCGGCGTCGCACGTGCGCGACGGGTCGGCGAGCAGGTAGCTGATGCGCTGGCCCGTCGCGTCGTCGTAGCCAAAGGACTCGCACAGCCTCGCGCTGAAGATGGAGCGCGAGACGGAGGGGAGCACGAGGTAGAAGATGAAGATCGCCCAGTAGAGTATGCGGCCAAAGAGATTGCGATCGAATATGCAGGCCTGCTTCTGCTTGACGTTGAGTGCCGCCGCCACCGCCACGATGGCGAGCGACACGAAGGCGACGGCGGCGTACGGCCAGAGGCCCGCGACGAGCAAGCGCGTGCTCATGGCTCCGATGCAGCGGCCCGGGATGGCAACGCCGAACAGGTCCAGGCTGAACAGCTTGAGCACGTCGAGCCAGCGCGTAAAGTGCTCGTCGAGGCGGACGCCGTAGACGAGGCCGAGGATGCTGCTCACCTGGTAGAAGCCGACGACGATCTTGAACTTGGGCTGCAGGCCGACCTCGGACTCGATGCGGGTGGCTTGCTTCCGGAGGCGGCGGGAGAAGGGGAGGTGACGGAGCCCAGCGTAGGCGCCGGCGAGCACGGCAATGACGATGACAAAGCCAACAAAGACGCCGGCGGAGCGGGCCGTCGAGGGGCAGGCGACGCAGCGCCCCTCGGCAGAGCTAAAGTAGTCCGAGTCCGCGACGCAGACCTCGCAGAGCGGGCCGGTGTGGCCGGCGGTGCAGTATGGGTCGTCATCTCCGTCGGTGAGGCGGCGGCGGCTGGGCTGGCCGGAGCTACCAGAGCACGTCTCTGAGTCACAACGGTGGAGCTCCGAGGTGGCGGTGGAGGCGCGCCAGTAGCCGACGTCCACGCCGAGGGACGCGAGGGCGGTGCCGGCGCTGCAGTCGGCGTTTGAAGGGCAATCCTTGCAGTACTTGGTCGGGTTTATGAAGATGTCGTCTGGATTGGCGCTCGAGTCCTTCAAGTAGAAGCCCTCTTTGCAGATCGAGCAGGTGACGTCGCCGCGCCCACTACTCAAGGGATAGGGGCAGAGGGTGCATTCCCCCTGGCCAGGGTTGGCGGCGTACGTGCCTGCAGTACACTCGTCGCACGATACGCTGCCGGCGCCAGAGGTGGTGCCGGGCTTACAGAGCTCGCACTGGGAGAGGCCAGGCGTGGCGGCGAAGCTACCTGGCCGGCATGGAGCGCACGTGTCGCCGCTCTTCGCTCCCGGCGTCGCGCTCGCGGTGCCGGCAGGGCAGAGCTCGCACGCGGCGCTCGAGTTGGAGCCGTTGTTCGGGTTGAAGCTGCCTGCGGGACAGGGCTCCCAGACCATGCTCGTGGCGGCGCCCACTTCATTGCAGGAGCCGCCCTTTGGACACGGCTCGCAAGACGACTGCCCGACAGCCGCCGAGTAGCTCCCCGGAGGACAGGCGAGGCAGTCCGCCTGGCCTGTGAGGGGCTGATACTGGCCGGGGGCGCACGGCAGACAAGCATCCTCGCTCGCCGCGCCGCGCGCCGGCATCATCGTGCCGCGGGGGCACGGCGTCGGGTCGGCGGTGCCCTCGACGCAGTAGCGGCCTTGAGGGCACTGCCCGCTGCAGGTGGGGCTGCTCAGGTCGGTCTCGTTCCCGAAGAAGCCGGCGGCGCACTCCTTCAGGCAGCCGGTGAAGTCGCCGGAGAAGGCGTCCTCCCCGTCGCCGCTCGTGCGCGGCATGTACTGCCCGCGCTCGCAGGTCCAGCTGATGGGCGCGTTCGAGCTGACGGTCGTCTCGCCGACGTTGCCCTCGAAAGTGGTGCCGACGATGAGGGCGGTCTCGCTGTCCGTGTCCTGGGAGGCGTACTCGATCGCAGCGCCCTTGTCAGCCTCGTTGCGCTCAAAGGCGGAGCCCCTGATGACGAGGCTCTGCGACAGCTCGGCAAATAGCCCGCCGCCGCTATTTCCCGCTTTGCAGCCCGAGACGGTCACCGCCTGGAGGCCGAGGCGGCTGCCCTGCTTGGAGGCGATGCCGCCGCCGTCCCCGCCGGCGGAGGAGTTGCTGATGGTGACGCCGCGAAGGGTCGCCTCGCCGTCCTCAATCAGAAGGGAGCCGCCGTCGCCGTCCGCGGCACCGTTGACGAGGGTGATGTCGCCCTCCAGCGTCAGGCGGCAGCCGCCCGAGACGAGGAAGTGGCGCGACATGCCCTCGGCGTTCATGATGGCGGTCGAGCTGGGGCTGCTCCGGATCGAGACTTCGATTGGGGTGCGGCACGACAGCTCGCTGCCGCCGAGAAGGAAGAGTGCGTCGCGCTGCAGCTGCAGCGACACGTTGGCGCTGGGAGCGCCCTCGGCGTCTTTGAGCCGCTCGCGCAGCTGGTCGACGGTCTCGACGAGAAAGGTCGCGGGAGTGAGCGGCGGGAGCGGCGGCGAAGATGGCGGTGATGGAGGGGACGGTGGCGGCGAGGGCGGCGAGGGCGACGATGGCGGCGAGGGCGGCGGAGGCGGCGAGGGCGGCGGAGGCGGCGAGGGCGGCTGCGGTGGCGTCCGGGGTGGCAGAGGCGGCGGCATCTGCGGCGGCGCGTTGGCCCAGCAGATCTTCCAGCCGGTCCAGCCGTAGAACCAGCCGACCCAGGTGATGTTGCCATCCGATGGCACGATCCCAGTCGGGCCAGAGGTGCCGCAGTACCTCACGCCGTTGACGACGAGGTAGTCGTAGGGGCAGTCGTCTGTGGGGTCGCCGTTGCCGTCGTAGTCGTAGTAAGGGTCATCGTCTCCCTGCACGTCGAAGGCGAGGGAGACCAGCGGGTTGGGCGGCACATTGATGAACTCGCACCGCTCATCAGGGCCGTACTCACCGTCCAGGTAGTGCGGCGAGGTGGCGCAGGCGCCGCCGTCGGTGAGCGGGCACGGGCCGTCGACCTGGACGCTCAAGCCAGGCAGGAGCGGCGGGGATGACGGCGGTGACGGCGGGGATGGCGGCGCGGGTGGCGGCGGCGGTTGGCTAGGTGGCTGCGGCATCTGCGGAGGCGCGTTGGCCCAGCAGATCTTCCAGCCGGCCGCGGACGTCGCATAGTCCGAGCTCCAGGTGATCTTGCCATCCGACGGCACGATCCCAGTCGGGCCAGAGGTGCCGCAGTACTTCACGCCGCTGACGACGAGGTAGTCGAAGCGGCAGTCGGCGTAAGGCTCCACGTCGAAGGCGAGGGAGACCAGCGGGTTGGGCGGCACATTGGTGAACTCGCACCGCTCATCAGGGCCGTACTCACCGTCCGGGTAGTTTGGCGTTGTGGCGCAGGCGCCGCCGTCGGTGAGCGGGCACGGGCCGTCGACCTGGACGCTCAGGCCAGGCAGATGTGGCGGGGACGGCGGTGGCGGCGGGCACGCTGAAGCGTGATAGAGGCTCCAGGTGGAATGGCTCACTGCGCCAGTGGGGTTGGTGCAGCAGCGGCATCCCCACTGTGGTTGTGCAGTTGCGAACATGAACACCGAGCAGCCCGCCGCGTTTGCGGTGGGTACGCATTCGGCAGGTGAATCGAATTCGCCAAAGTACTCGCCCTGATTGGCGCCCTCGCACGACACATACGAGGTGTGGAGCGCAGCGCACAGCAGGGGCGCCGGTGAGGCGGGCGGCGGCGACGGTGGTGGCGGCGGTGGCGGTGGTGGCGGCGGTGGCGGCGGTGGTGGCGGCGGCGGTTGGCTAGGTGGCTGCGGCATCTGCGGAGGCGCGTTGGCCCAGCAGATCTTCCAGCCGGCCGCGGACACCGAATTGTCCGAGACCCAGGTGATGTTGCCATCCGAGGGCACGATCCCAGTCGGGCCAGAGGTGCCGCAGTACTTCACGCCGCTGACGACGAGGTAGTCGAAGCGGCAGTCGTCAGTCGGGTCGCCGTTCCCGTCGTAGTCGTTGTAAGGTGTATCGTCTCCCTGCACGTCGAAGGCGAGGGAGACCAACGGGTTGGGCGGCACATTGGTGAACTCGCACCACTCGTAAGGGCCGTACTCACCGTCCGGGTAGTGCGGCGAGGTGGCGCACGCGCCGCCGTCGGTGAGCGGGCACGGGCCGTCGACCTGGACGCTCAAGCCAGGCAAAAGCGGCGGCGATGGCGGCGGGGGTGACGGTGGCGGCATCTGCGGAGGCGTGTTGGCCCAGCAGATCTTCCAGCCGGCCGCGGACGTCGCATAGTCCGAGCTCCAGGTGATCTTGCCATCCGCCGGCACGATCCCAGTCGGGCCAGAGGTGCCGCAGTACTTCACGCCGCTGACGAAAAGGTAGTCGGGGCAGTCATCTGTGGGGTCGCCGTTCCCGTCATAGTCGTAGTAAGGGTAATCGTCTCCCTCCACGTCGAAGGCGAGGGAGACCAGCAGGTTGGGCGGCACATTGGTGAACTCGCACCACTCGTCAGGGCCGTACTTGTCTGGGTAGCGTGGCGAGGTGGCGCAGGCGCCGCCGTCGGTGAGAGCGCACGGGCCGACGACCTGGACGTGCAGGCCAGGCAGAAGCGGCGGCGATGGCGGCGGGGGTGACGGCGGGGGTGGCGGTGGTGACGGCACGATGCAGTAGATCCAGCCGCCACCATCTTCGCCAGTGTTGACGCCCGAGTCTGCGTCGGCGTACGAGCACGGTATTTGCAGCACAAGGCACCATGGCCGACCATCGCCATCACACGCGGTCGTCTCGCAGCCGTACTGCGTCTCCTGGCACTCTTCAGTGTCGTCGGATGTCCATTCCGGGGCGCAGACACACTCTTGTGGCGGCGCCGGCGGTTGCGGCGTAGGTGGCGGCATCTGCGGCGGCGCGTTGGCCCAGCAGATCTTCCAGCCGGCCGCGGACACCGAATAGTCCGAGACCCAGGTGATGTTGCCATCCGACGGCACGATCCCAGTCGGGCCAGAGGTGCCGCAGTACTTCACGCCGCTGACGATGAGGTAGTCGAAGGGGCAGTCGTCTGTGGGGTCGCCGTTGCCGTCGTAGTCCCAGTCAGGGTCATCGTCTCCCTCCACGTCGAAGGCGAGGGAGACCAGCGGGCTCGGCGGCACATTGGTGAACTCGCACCGCTCCTCAGGGCCGTACTCACCGTCCGAGTAGTTTGGCGAGGTGGCGCAGGCGCCGCCGTCGGTGAGCGGGCACGGGCCGTCGACCTGGACGCTCAGACCAGGCAGATGCGGCGATGGCGGCGGGGGTGACGGTGGCGGCGGTTGGCTAGGAGGCGGCGGCATCTGCGGAGGCGCGTTGGCCCAGCAGATCTTCCAGCCGGCCGCGGACACTCCACCGTCCGAGCTCCAGGTGATGTTGCCATCCGACGGCACGATCCCAGACGGGCCAGAGGTGCCGCAGTACTTCACACCGTTGACGACGAGGTAGTCGTAGGCGCAGTCGGCGTGAGGCTCCGCGTCGAAGGCGATGGAGACCAGTGGGCTCGGCGGCACATTTGTGAACTCGCACCGCTCCTCAGGGCCGTACTCACCGTCCAGGTAGTGTGGCGAGGTGGCGCAGGCGCCGCCGTCGGTGAGCGGGCACGGGCCGTCGACCTGGACGCTCAAGCCAGGCAAAAGCGGCGGCGATGGCGGCGGAGGGGGCGACCGCGGTGGATCGGAATTGCCGAGCCGACGTCGACGTCGTGCCGCGTCGCCCCGAAGGTGGAGGCATGCCTCCGGAAGAACAAGCGTGCCAACCGGCGCCCACGTGCTGCTTTCGCCCACGCTTTGCAGGCAATCGCAGCCGGACTGGCAGAAGCACCAGCATCCCTCGGAATCGCAATGGTACTCGACGTTCGTCGTGGTGGGGTGAGCTCCTTCGCAAGAGTCAACGCAGCGCTGTCTGGAGCAGTCCGAGGCAGGTCCACGACACACAAAGGCGTCGAGATCGCTCGTACACCGACCCGCTGAAGGGAAGCTCTCCCAGGTTGAGTGCGTCGCCTGAGAGAAAACCGCTCCCGGCGGCGTCGCCGCGCCTCCACTGCCGGGCAGGCCGAAGCAGAAGATCAGAGCAGGCGGCAGCATCGTGATGCAAGAGATCTGAGCGGCTGCCAAACTCGGCCGCCGACACAGCAGGCGCACGTTTTCTTTTTTAAATCTCTCTTCTCTCACTCTATGGAAAGAGGTGGAATCGCGCTTCGCCACAGCCAAGAGCGGCTAAGTCAAACGTGACCTCTAGTGCTACGTATCCTCATCACTCCCCCCACCGGCCAGCCCGGCCGGCGAGAGCTGGCTGAGTATCTCCGCCTTAGCCTAAGCACGCTTTTCTCGCCAAGTACTATCTATATTCTTTTGCTTATATTCTCGCCAGACCATCTATATTCCCGAGAATATTCTCGAATATTGAGAATATTTTCCCCACGCGAGAGGTCAGCGGACGCCAAAAATCGCTCTAAAGTAGAGGTTTGTGCTCCCAAACCGCTCAGGAACGTCCAAAACTTAAAGATTTCCGTCTGCATCGACCCAAAACCTACTGTTGAGGGGGCAAAAGAGCTGCTTCGAGAAGCTGTAGTCAAGACCGTTATAGACGCCGCGATGTAACGTCGAGAATATTCAAGAATATCTTGACACTCGAGGTCAACCAAGGTCAAGGGCTGAAGAAATCTCGTAGATTCTTGAGAAAAAGCCGCGCCGGGGCATCTATATTCTCGAGAATATTCTCGAATACGAAAGTGCGCGGGACCATCTATATTCTCGGAGATATTCGAGAATATTGTGCTTAGGCCAATCTCCGCCTCGAGCTCGTCGAGCGCCTCCTCCGCCTCGCTCGCCCCGCCGCGCGTCACGGGCAGGTTCGCGTCGCCCGAAGCCAAATCCTGTCGAGCACCGGGCGTCAGCCCCGCTGGAGGAGTGCCTTGGCCTGCCTGTCCAAGCAAGGGTTTCCGGCAACCCAGAGGGAAACCAGAGGGTCCCCAGCACTTTGCGTTTCCAGAAGTTTCCAGGGAAACCAGAGGGTGTTTGGAGCTCCATTCTGTTTTTCTCGAGTTTCCCTCGGGAAACTCGCGAGTTTCCCTGTGAGTCTGAGAGCTGGTCTGGGGCAAAATCTCGGGCAAAATTTAGGAAATCGGCAAACTACCCGGGTATTTTCCAGGTATACCCGGTGTTTTTCCAGGTATACCCGGTGTTTTTCCAGGTATACCCGCAAAATACCCCGGTATTTTGCCGATTTGGCTGATTTGGGGCCCAAACCAGCAGGCTACGCCCAAGCGTCCACAAAGGGGTTCCTTTGTCCGTTTGTGCAGGGGCTCTCGCCTCTCTTGGTACTAAGGTAAGGTAAGGTAAGGTAAACGTCTCCACACACACAAAGTGGTGGGGCAAGGGGGGGCGACCCTCGCATCTCCACGCCCGGACACGGGCAGGAGCCCCACGGCATTCAAAGTGCAAGCACCGGCCCGGTGCCGTGGGTGAGCAACCTGCACCCCACTCCCTCCCTCCCAGACACAGGACCCACACACAACCCCCACAGCGCGGACGACTACGTGTTCAGAAACACCAAGCAGCGAGGCGAGGGTGAAGGGGTAAGGGGCTGTGTGGGGCAGAATCTACATCTGACTACTCCATCTAGCCTGGGGGGTCGGAGGAGGGGGGGGCAGAAAGGGTAAGATATGGTTGAAGCCAGCTAGCGGTCGGACGCCCTGTCGTCGGAATACTCCTCGGAGCCGGTGTCCTCGTCGTCCTCCTCGCCCGACGCGGAGATCGGGCGAGAGGTCTGCATCGCCTCGCCGGCTGTGAACCTGAACACGGCGTCGGCCGGCGCCGAGGCGCCGGCGGCCGTCATCAGGTGCATGACGAATCTGTCGCGGCATGCCGCATCTATCTCTCCATACTCGGCCAGCTCGGTTGCGAGCCAGTCCGAGGCGACGGTCGTCGCCACGGTCCCCTGGGGAACCTTGGCGTACACCTTGCTGGGGCCGCGCCGATATCCGTCGTCCCTCTCCGGGGGCAGCGAATATTCGACCTCTATTTTGGACCCGGCCTGGCTGCGCGTCTGCGCAGCTGCAGTCCGCAGCCCGGCCATCACGTACTGGATGTTCTCGCGCAGCTGCGCCCGCGGGGCCTCCGCGCGCTCGGCCTCGCTCGCGGCGCGCTCGCCAGCCTCCTTCGCCCGGCGCGCCTTCTGCCGGGCCTTCTTGGCCTTGCGTGCCGCGGCCCGAGCCGCGAGCTGCTCCTTGGTGAGCTCCTTCTTCTTTGGCGCGGTGCGCTCGACGTACGAGCGCTCCGCCGCCTGCACCGACGCGCGGTCGCCCGCGGCCTTCTCGTGCTTCAGGTCGATCTCGATGGTCGCGTAGCCAGGCCTTATCAGCCTGACCTGCGACGCACCGCGTCCTCCAGTTGCACGCGATCGGAGCCATTCCAGCGTCCGCTGCGCATCCCCGGCGGCACGACGGTGGCCGGCGCTTGCGCACCAGCCCCGTCCGCCACCGGGTCCGCGGCCGCGGTCCCTGTCATAGCTACGCGTGCCATGGATCGGCGGTTACAGGCTGTAGGATCGGTACTACTTGGAGAGAGAGAGAGAGAGAGAGAGAGAGGGAGAGAGAGAGAGAGAGAGAGAGAGAGAGAGAGAGAGAGAGAGAGAGAGAGAGAGAGAGAGAGAGAGAGAGAGAGAGAGAGAGAGAGAGAGAGAGAGAGAGAGAGAGAGAGAGAGAGAGAGAGAGAGAGAGAGAGAGAGAGAGAGAGAGAGAGAGAGAGAGAGTTTTTGTTACTTGGATGCGCGCGCGCGCTTCGCGCTCTCTCTCTCGCCACTCGGGACTCTGACACGAGACGTCGACGTCACAACACAGATTCTCGCGCTCTCCAGGACTCCACCAGACAAACACACAAACCAGAAAAGCACACCCCACGCCACAACGTGCTCGCGACCGACCCTGCCAGTGCTCCGATCCCCTCGCCCTCACGCCGGCGCTCGCCGCCACCTCTCCCAGTGCCGCGCCGCGAAGACGGTCAGCGCGAGGGTGGGCGGGAAGCGGACGGGCGACGCGGCCTTGTGAAGGAGGTATGCGAGGCCAAAGGTGCCGAGCCGCTCGTACTTGCTGGCGAGAGTGATGCCGACCGCGCTGAAGAGGGCGGCCACGTTGATGCCCGCCGAGACGAGCGCGTAGAAGAGGGAGATGGACACGAGCGACAGCGAGACGGAGCACGCGAGGTAGGCGCCGCCGTACCGACGCACCGCATCTGAAATGCTCGGCTTGCTCACGCCGCGCCACCACGGCTGCTGGAGGGCCGGTGGATGCTCGACCACGGCGGCTTCATCCGGGCTCGATAGTGGCGGCAACTCGATCACGCCGGTCGGCACGATCACGCCGCCGGTCGGCACGATCACAGCGGCGGTTGGCTCGATCACGGCGGCGGCGGCCGGCACGACAACGGCGGCGGACTCGGTTATCACGCCGCCGGTCGGCACGACGGCGCCCGGTTCTGCGGTATCTAGCTCCGGTGCGACCTGCGTGGCGCCTGCGATCATGATAGCCTGTTGATTGACGTTCAGGCGTAGCACGGGGCTCGCTCCGAACTGGCGCGGCCTCACCACGCACGGGGCGAGAGCCAGCATGAGTCCTAATGAGCTTGAGCGGCGCACAACCTTGGAGTTGGCGTCGCCGATGACCGCCGCGTCCATCTCAGCCTTGACTCTCGCTCTCCGCTCGTCCTCCGTCTCGTCGAGCACGACCACGCTCGCCTCCTCGAAGCCGGCCTCCTCCTCGTCGTCGTCGCCCTCCTCAATCACCGCCGGCCCCACCGCCGCCGCCGCCGCCGCCGCCTCCGGCTCATGCTCCACGAGCGTCGCCGGCGCCATCGGCGGCCGCAGCGGCAGGTCCGCGACGTTGACCTCGCGGAGCAGCGGCGCGGCGGCACGGCGCGCGCGGCGGCTCAGCCGCGGCGGCTGCAGCGACGCCAGACCGCAGGCGCGCTCAGTGAGCGCGCAGCACAGCAAAGCCAAGCCGAGCCGCATGCGCACCGACGCCGCACCGACGCCGCACCTCTCATTACGAAGAGCTCCCGGTTGCAAATACTGCCTCACAGACTCAAAACAAAACAGACTCACAGTCCAAGATGGCGGCTCGCGCCCTCATCTGTGCACCGGCGCGCCTCTCTAAGTCCCGCCTGACACCCAGATACCGCGGGGCGCACTCTTCGACTTGGGCTATTGTCTGCCACCGGGAGGGCGGCCGCGGCGGTGTGGGAATAGGGCGTGCGGCGGCATGTGGACGCGCGTCCAGGTATTTTTCGGGTAAACCTGGACTTTCTCGGGTATACCGGGTTTTACCTGGGTCTCGGGCAGGCACCCCCCTGTCGGTCGAGCAGTCTTGGCTCCCGCGAGGTGTACCCCCCTCTCGGCCAGAGGCCTGGCCAGGGGCACTGTAGGGGGGTACCACCACCCCCCTCATGCTCACACGTCTTGCGAGAATGGGGGCGGCGTGTCGCCGGAGAGCAGCTTGAAGTGCGCCGGCACGGAGTCGGTCGCGGGGCAGCGCTCGACGAACACCTCGCGCCACTTCTCTTCGATGAGCTCGTTGCAGTCGAGCAGCGCGACACCTCTATTTCCTTCACTACGTGCCTCCCCGTGTTTGTAGCCCGGCGTTTGTGCCCCGTTTGTGAGTGTTAGAGTTGTTTGGTATTGCTAAAAATCTCTCTCTCCCGTTTGTGCCGAGTAATACATTTTCATATTCCTCCCTGGCGCTCTCCCCCGCGAAAGGTAGGAGGTCGGTAGATAGTAGGTAGGTAGGTAGTAAGGTGAAGAACAGCCAGGCTCGGACTGGACACCAATGCGGTATGGTATTCACACGAAAAGAAATCCCCGCCGCGCACCCATCTCGGCGCATTGCGCGCGCTGTCGAGCAGCGTTTGGTTGGCTTGCCTCTCACCCTCCCCGCGCTCATGCCCGAGTCCACCAGCGGTCCGAGCCCGCACACCACCGTGGTGGTGCACCCGATCGTGCTGCTCGCTGCCGTTGACCACTACAACCGCGTCGCAAAAAACACAAAACGGCGCGTGGTCGGCATGCTGCTCGGCGAGACGCACAAGGGGGTGACAGACGTCACGAACAGCTATGCGGTGCCCTTTGAGGAGGACGAGCGCGACCCAAACATCTGGCGCGCGCCGCCGACCTCGCCGCCGCGTCAAACCACCGCAGCCCTGAGGCCCGCTCGCGCGCCCGCCCGCAGGTTCCTTGACCACTCCTTCCACGAGGCGATGTTTGCGATGCTGAAGAAGGTCAACGCGCGCGAGAAGCTCGTCGGCTGGTACTCGACTGGGCCCAAGATCAGGCCCGGCGATCTCAAGATTGACCAGCTCGTCCGGCGGTACTGCCAGGTCCGAGACCCCTCCGAGAGAGAGAGACCTCCAAGACACGCACCTCGGCAGGGCTACCCCCGTGCACACGCGTCTCCCCTCCTCCGTGCGCCACATACTCTCGGCCCTCTCCTCCTCGAGCCCCCGCGGCTTCTGCCCCAGCTCACCACGGCCCTCTCCTCCCCCGCCCCTCCCACTCCCTACCCGCGCCCACTGCTCCCCGCTCCCTCCCGCTCACTGCTCCCTCCCCCTCCTTCTCCCTCCCCTCCCCCGCCAGCACCCGGTCCTCGTCATCGTCGACGTCAAGCCAAAGGAGCTCGGCATCCCCACCGAGGCCTACCACGGCGTCGAGGAGATCCTCGAGGGCGCGACCCGCGGCTGGAGGACCAAAGGACCCCGTGCCAACCACCCCCTCCAGCCCTCGGCGCACCCCCTCGCGTAGGCAAGCAGCAGCAGTGGACCTTCCAGCACGTGCCGTGCGAGATCGGGGCCACCGAGTCGGAAGAGGCGCCTCCCACCACCGCACCACCACCACCTCACCGCCACCACCTCATAGCCGCAGCACCACCGACGCCGCCACCGCTGCCACCCCCTGCCCCTGCCGCCGCCGCCGCCTCCCCGCCCGCGCGCCTCGTTCGAGGACACGCCCCCGCAGCGATAAGGAGAGGGTGGGTGTGTTGGGGGAGGGGGGGGGGGGGTGCGGGAGGGAAGGGAGGGGGGGAGGGGGTGCTCCAGAGGGCAGCTCTTGCGCAGAGGACCGCCTCGGAGCCTGCTCGGGACCTGCTCTGAGCCTGCCGGGGCCGCACTGCTGGGGCCGTACTCCGCGTGTCGCACGGCACCTCGCAGGTGGGTGTGGAGCACCTGCTGCGCGACGTCAAGGACACCACAATCTCGACGCTCGCCAACCAGGTCACCCCAAGACCCGGACCCTCACCCCGACTCTACCCCTCACCCCGACTCTACCCCTCACCCCGACTCTACCCCTGACCCTGACCCTGACCCCTACCCCTGACCCTGACCCCGACCCTGACCCTCGCCACTGCGTGCCAGGTCGCTCAGAAGCTTGGCTCGCTCAAGGGCCTCGCGGTGAGAGACAGCCCGAGATGCATCCGAGAAGCGGCCGAGAGGCGGCCGAGAGGCGGCCGAGAGGCAGCCGAGTGGTAGCCGAGAGGCGGCCGAGAGAAGACCGCACAGAGGCTCGCGAGGCAGCCCTCGGCCCTCGGCGCTGCTGCCTGGCTCGGCGGAGCGCGGCTTGCAGTCCGGTGGCCCTTGGTCTGGCGCTGAGGCTCCGGGCGGGCTTCGAGTGTCGTGGCGTCCCCTTCTCGCCTCGCAGGCGCGGCTGAGCGAGGTGGACGGCTACCTGCAGAACGTGCTCTCTGGCCGGCTGCCCGTCAACCACCGCATCATCTACCAGCTGCAGGACAGCCCGGACCCCGGCGCTGACACTGACCCACAGCTGACACTGACCCTAGCCCACCGCATCCTCTACCAGCTGCAGGACGTCCACCACCCTGCTGCTGAGAGCCTGGGCTGCTCCTTCACGTGAGGGGGTGGACTCGTCAGGACGTCTTCAACCTGCTGCCCAACCTGAACGTGCAGGAGCTCGTGCAGGCGTTCGCCATCAAGACCAACGACATGTGCGCACCGCACCGGTAGATGCGGCCATGCGACCTCCTCCGGTCTCCCCAGAACACCGGTGGCCACACGCACTGCTACTCTCTCCCGTGGCATTCCCTGCTCGGCGTCGCAGCCACCTCGGAGTGCGCCGCACGGCCCTGCTGCACGGCCCTGCATTCTCAGCCCGACCGCGGCGTCGACACGCCCCAGGTCTCTGGCCATCTACCTCGCGGCGGTGATCCGCGCGGTGGTGGCGCTGCACCACCTGATCGACAACAAGCTGACCAACAAGGAGAAGGAGTCCGCCGCCGACAAGGAGAAGGAGAAGGAGGAGAAGAAGGAGGAGAAGGACAAGGACGAAAAGCCCGCCGACGAGAAGCCCGACGATACAAAGAAAGGAGCGAAGTGATGTGAGCCGGGAGGAGGAGCAGGTGTCGTCGAGGCTAGCGCTCTCTGGTCAGTTTATTTTACAGTACCGGACGTGAGAGAAACAAGCTTTTCTCGCCGGGCCATGTCGCGCCGTAATTCTTTTGCAGCTTTGTTGTAAAATTCTTTTGACACACTACTCACTACCGTGTAAGAAACGTGTCTCGTTGTGGCTTGTGGTTGTGCCCCTGCAGTGAGCTCGAGAACACGTTAATCGTGTTATACCGGTATGAGACCGGTATATTATTTGGTGATATTTTGATTAACTTTGAAGTGGTATGGTATAGTGGTATGCGAAAGTGGTATGCGGAGTGTTGATCTTGGAGCACTTGGAGTGCAGTCATTAACCGCACATCCAGGGCCGGGGAGCTCAGAAGCGCACCCAGCGGGCCGGATGATTGGCATCGGGTTGCGGGCAAGAGAGCCCTAGCCCCGGGGGTGCGCGTTCGCAGGGCAAGGGCCTTAAAGTAAACACGGGTCTCCGAGGGTTAGCCCCGCGTACCGGGTTTCCCCTTAACTGCAGGACGCCCCCTCTACTCGGAGCTAATGAACACCATACTGCACGCCCCACACCACCACTCTACACTCACTTGCGTCGGCGTCTGAGTATGCACATGCACATGCACATGTGCATGCACATGTGTGTACAAGTTGTTGTGCATGTCCATGTGGTGTGCAGAGAAGTGCGCCCCCCTCCCTGGAAGCGATGTCCGCCTGCTCCAGTCCCATGGCTCCATGTAGCAAAAAATGGAGAATCCGGGCATCGATCCCGGTACCTCTCGCATGCTAGCTCGCTCAGAATATGCACGGTCTCGAATATGCACGGTCTCCAGAGATCCGTCCCACTGCGTCCAAGCGCTTTGAAAATCGTGAGATCATCATCCGCGGCCTCTACAGCAAGGCGACACAAGGCACGATCCGTGCCGTCGCCATCGGCGCCACCTCCTCCCAAGCGTTCGTAGACGAGTCGAATCGTTCTACCCTGTTGATTCGTACGTCCTCCTCTTCCTCGTCCTCCTCCTCATAGTTCTGCCCGCCCACAGCATAAAGCTTGCCGTCGAGCACCGCCACGCCGTGACCTATCCGCGCACTCGCCATCGGCGCAGCCGCCTCCCAAGCGTTCATCTCGGGATCGTACCGCTCGACCGAGCTGAGCGCGCCGCCGTTGTACCCGCCAACAGCGTACAGCTTGCCGTCTAGCACCGCCACGGCGTGTTCAAGCCGCGCCGACGCCATCGGAGCAACCGCCTCCCACGCGTCCAACGCCGGGTCGTACCGCTCCACGGAGCTGCGGGAGGCGCCATTGCTGCGCCCACCCACAGCGTACAGCTTGCCGTCGAGCACCGCCACGCCGTGAGCCTGCCGCGCCGTCGCCATCGGCGCCACCGCCTCCCACGCGTTCGTCGCCGGATCGTACCGCTCGACCGAGCTGAGGCGGCCGACGCCGTCGCTTAGACCGCCAACAGCATAGACCTTCCCGTCGAGAACCGTCACGGCGTGATTCTCGCGTGGCGTCGCCATCGGCGCCACCGCCTCCCACGACTTCGTCGCCAGGTCGTACCGCTCCACCGAGCTGGAAGTTGCGCCGTCAGCCTCATTCCTGCCGCCCGCCGCGTAGAGCTTGCCATCGAGCACCGCCGTGCCGACATACGTGCGTGCCGTCGGCATCGGCGCCACAGCCTCCTCCTCCCACTCATTCGTAGACGGGTCGTACCGCTCCAGCGAGTTGAGGAACTCGTGGTCGATGTCTTGGCCGCAGATCACGAGCAGGCGCGGCCTCTCGCGCTTCTTCAGCGTCTCCTTCCAGCCGCGGCGCCACGCGCGGCACGTCCCCTTGATGGCGTGCTCCGTGGTCGGCAGCTGGGCGAGGATGTGCGGGGCGAGGTCCGGCGAGAGGAGGACCTCGGAGAGCACCCACTCGGGCTGCTCCACGAGCCGTGCGGCGTGCTCCTCCGCCACGCGCAGCGCGGCGTCGCTCGCGCCCGCCTGCGCCTCGATGATGGCGCACAGCTGCTCTGGCGAGAGGCCCGCGACGCGCGCGCCGATGCGGTGGGAGGCCATCGGTGCGGCGCGGCCTCGCGCAACGATTTCTTTTTCTTGTAATGGCCTGGCTGTTCTTCACCTTACTACCTACCTACCTACTGAGGTTCTCGAGGTTCTCGAGGTGGATATCCTTTGGCCGCGTTGGGTAGCGAGGATTGGTGTAACCCGAGCCACGGAGGCGTGTTTTCTGGCGGCCGACCGTCAGTGCACGGAGTTGCCACTTCTCCGACTGCCCCGGCTAGTTCCCGAGGCTCGCCGGGTTTCCCCTACGTCACCCAGGACCTAGCGCGGGTGGGTTGGAGGGGGCTCGCCCCGTTCCTCCCCATCGGGCCGCGTGAGCGGCCTCGCCTCGCAGATTCGTTTTTCGTGCCTGGGTCAGGCGCGCGGGGCATCCCCCGGGTCGCTCGACCAGCGATCCGAAGAGTGGCCGCTATGCGAGGGAAAGAGCGGGGCCCACGGGGTACGCCTCCGTCCGGCCCCCTCCGAGGGGGGAAGGGAAGTGCGGGGTCCCCACGGCGCCTCAGTTCGGCCCTCCCGAGGGGGGGAGGGGAGCAAGGGGGTGGGGGGATTGGGGTGTTGGGGAGGGGTCTCGGGTTTCATGTGGCTAAAACTTGCCTTTCGGGGAGGGGCCTCGCGCCAAGCGCAATTGAATGCTGCCTGACCTCTTCCCCTCCTCCCTCGAGGCAGCGAGTAGGCAGCGAGAGGAGGTCTCGAGCGCCTATATGAAGGTATGTGAGATGGTGATGGGAATGGGTGGTCGGTCGGTCGGGCGGGCGGGCGGGCGGGCGGGCGGGCGGGCGGGCGGGCGGGCGGGCAGGCAAGCGGGGAGCGGCGGGCGGGCGGGGCGGAGCGGGCGGGCAGGGTTATCGGGGGAATCGTGTCCACAATCAGCGGCAGCGGAGCAGCAGCCGCAGCAGCAGCTGCTGCAGCAGCAAGCAGCAGCCTGGTGTACCGACTCCACCGTCGAGCCGCGATCGCTGCCGCCCGCGACACCGCCCGCCGCGTCAGATTGCCGCGACGCGCGCCTCGAGTCGAGTCGGAGAGCCGCGCCGCACCAGCAGCAGCATCTGCACCACCACCAGCAGCAGCAGCACCACCACCACCACCAGAGAGAGAAGCGCACCTGCCCGACGCCGCCCGCCTCGTCAGACGCTCGCGACGCGCGCGTCGAGCCCAGTCGCAGAGCCGCGCCGCGCCAGCAGCAGCATCGGCACCAGCAGCAGCACCATCACCACCACCAGCAGCAGCAGAGAGAGGCAGTGCAGGCGCAGAAGCGCTCGCAGAGCGGCGCGCAGCGCCGCGCACGCCACGCTGCGGACCGTCGGACGAGCGCAGCGTACGTCGGCGGCGAGCCGCGTCGCCAGCCGTCTCGCGAGAGAGCGGCGCCGCCGCGTGCGCGCAGCAGCCGCCGCGGCAGAGGCGAGCCGCGGCGACGTCCGCACAACGGATACTGCCCCCCGGCCATTGGCGGTTCTACACGCTCCTAATGTGAGGGATGATGCGTTATCTTTTTTTGCTTCACCCTTTTACGTACACATTTCGAGCGAGTGAAAACCAACTCCTGAGCACGGCGCCGCAGGCGCCTGTTGATAGGTCCAGGTGATAGCCCTGGATGGGCAATGCATTCGCCTACTTGGGCCTCAGATCGCCCGACCGCGGCCCGGTGCTCTGTGGTCGGATTTGTGACGCCGCCGCACCGCGCCGCGGCCGGGGGCCCGCCGGAGGACGAGGATGGCCGTGGCGGACCGGGACGAGCTCTGGGAGGTTGAGTGTCAGTGAGTATATTGTAGAGGCCACCCATGTGCACAATATCCTGACTGAGAGCTAAGCCAGGGGAGGCGATGTCGGGGCCGTACAGCAGCTTGATGGTGCTTCGCCGGCGTAGAAGCGGCCGCGGAGGACTCCGGGTGTCTAGCTGCAGACGCCTTTGAGCGCCTGCAGACCAACCGACTCGAGGATTCACAGACCTTGTTATTGACAAGAAAATACGTCCGATGGCGCTTTGCGCTGGTCTATGAGAGGTTGAGGTGCGAGCCCTGGAGGCCCTGGGGATGGGGGGAGACTACCCGCGGGCCTAGAAGGCCCGCGCGCAGGGGGGTGGGACATTGAGATTGAAGGCGGAGGTGGAGGTGGCCGAGGCTCGGCGAGCACGGCTGGGAGCGGCAGAGGGTTCAGGATCCGGGCAAGCGCCTAAAAAAGAAAGAAAGAAAACACACAACCCAAGGGAGGGATGGGAGAACGGCACGCCGCCACCACACAGGGATTTTAAGGAGAGGAGTGTGGAGCGCTAGCCGTCGCCCACCCTGGGCAAGCGCCTGTGAGAGAGAATTCTTTCCTACACGCCGTATGATCGCGTGTGTTCGGCCCACTGTGCTCTTGCGATTGGTGAGTGGTGCGTAACCCCGAGGATACCTCTGGGCCATGCCTGTGCTGATCAACCTCATCGACAGTAGTGACGAAAGCGATGAGGATGAGGTGCCAGCGGCAGCCCAGCAGCCACCGCCGCCCGCAGCAGCCCAGCAGCCGCCGCCGCCCGCAGCAGCCCAGCAGCCGTCGCAGCCCGCAGCAGCTCAGCAGCCAGCGGCGCCCGCAGCAGCCCCACAGCCAGTGCCTCCAGCGGCAGCGCCACAGCTGGCGGGGCCGTCGTCGGCACGCCCGGCGCCTGCATTGCGCACGCAGCCGTCGCAGGGCGCTGCGGCAAGCAGTAGCAGCAGGATGGAGAGCGCCGGCTTGATGAGGCTCGTCGCGGCCAGCGCGCGGCCCGATGCCGAGGGGCGTGGCGCCGCTGGCCAGCACGGTCGGCGGGACGAGCCTGGAGGAGGCGGCAGGGAGGCGAGGCTCGGCAGGGACGCGCGGCGGCCTGTCGCTGACGCCATCCTCTTCCTCCCCAAGCTGCCTGACTCGGTGGACAGGGACGCGCTGCGGCGCCTCTTCTCGGTGCGCCGCCCCGCGATCCCGCCTCCCACCGGCGCTCACTCCTCTGCCCTCCGTTTCGCGACGCGGCTTTCAGGCGTTTGGGACGGTCGTGGACGTCAGCCGCTCGCGCCGGAGCGGCACAGTCTGCTTCCAGACCGGCGCAGAGGCGAAGAGGGCACTCGCGGCGGTGAGTGCTGCGACGCCGTCGCCAGAGGCGGCTGCCGCTGAGCCGCTGCCCCTGTGTGTCGACGACTCCTCTGTCGCCCGCGTGACGCAGGTGAGTGCGCCGGAGTATGCTCCGGAGTGGTCTCCTCCGCTGCCGGCTCTGAGAGCGGTCTCGCCTCCGCGTCGAGAGAGAGGCGGGAGAGGGACTGTGAGAGGGGCCCGCGAGTAGGCCGGCGAGCTGTCTCGCCTCCGCGTCGAGTTCGCTCTCATCGACAAGCTCCCCAAGGGGATGCGGGGCAAGGTGTCGACGGACCACAACCACAACCAAACCACAACCACAACCACCCCACTGACCCTGACCCTGACCCTGACCCTAACCCGAGGGGATGCGGTGCAAGGCGTCGGGCCTGCCGGCCAGCGGCGGCGGCGGCGGCGGCGGAGGTGGTGGTGGCAGTGGAGGCGGCGGCGGCGGTGGCGGCGGAGGCGGCGGAGGCGGCGGCGGCGGCGGAGGCGGCGTCGGCGGAGGCGGCGGTGGCGGCGGCAGCAGCAGCAGCAGGGACAGAGGCAGCAGCGTCGTGGGCGGCGGCAACGGCGGCGGAGGAGGCGGAGACGGGGGCGGCGGCCTTTCTTCTGCGGGGGGCGGCGGCGGGAGGGGCGAGGAAGAGAGGGCCGAGGAGGCGATGCCCGAGCAGGGGCGGCGCCCTCTCGGCTTGCCGGCCGCGGTGAGCTGTTCTGTGCTTGCTGTTGAACAGGAGGTGGTCAAGGAGTTGAGCGCCATCCTCCGGGAAAAGGGGCTCGCGATGTCAGAGCCGGCGGTGGCGGAGCCGGGTCGAGGCGGCTCCTGCTGGACCGTGCACCCGTTGAAGAGTCGAGACTTGACTCTCAGGTTGTGGAGCTGCGCCGCCTCGAGGCGGCCCTGCTCGACGAGGTCGGCCCGGCCCGCTCGTCCCGGTGGCGGGCGGTCCTCCAGCGCTCGGGCGGGCTTCAGGCGCCGCTGCGAGGCAGGGGCGCAGAGACAGAGGCACCCCACCGGCTCGCGAGTGGTGCGCGCTTGAAACAGGCGCTGCTCCGCGGCAGAAGCTCAACCTTCCTACTGACGCGCGTCGGGTCCGGGCCAAGCGCTCCCGCCGGAGTGCAGCTGCGGGCTCAGCCGGCGGGCAAGCGGCCGAGAGAGGACGGCGAGCTGCCGGCGCCCTCCCAAGCCGCCGAGGCTGACTTGCATCTGGCGCAGTAGCCCACGGCTGAGAATCAACTCATTAGGCGCCCTCCAAGCGACCGGGGCCTCCGGGCTCGCTTCCCTCGCCCAGCGGCGGCGGCGCGGGAGGCTCAAAGGCCGCCGCAGCGCAGCGGTGGGGCGGGCGAGGGGCGGGGCCGAGCTGCTGTGCAGAGCGTTTTCACGGCCGCAGCTGTGAACAGGTGGGACGAGCGGGGCGCGGCGCGACGCATCAGCGGCGAGGCTGGAGAGGGGGTTGCCAGCGGCGCGAGCGGAAGAAGCGGCGGGAGAGGCGATGCGGGCGGCGGCGGCGGCGGCGGCGGCAGCAGCAGAGACAGAGGCAGCAGCGTCGCGGGCGGCAGCAACGGCGGTTGTGGCGGCGGCGGCTGCGGCGGCAGCAGCAGCAGCGGTGGCAGGGTGGGCGGGGTGGGCAGCGGTAGCAGCGGCAGCGGTGGTGGCGGCAGCGGCAGCGGCAGCGGCGGCGGCGGCGGCGGCAGCGGCGGCAGCGTGCAATGCAACGGTGTCGGCGGGCGAGCGCGTGGCGAGTCGCTTCCTCCGGCCCGCCGTCCAAGCTCCACCCGGCTGTGTGTGAGCGAGGGGTCGCGCGAGCACCTCGCGACTCTCGTGCTGCGCGAGCTGTGCAAGGCGCGAGATTCGGCCCTGAGATCGCCCCAGATCTCCCGAGATCGCGCCCCAGATCCCAGAGATCGCCCCAGGTCGCCCAAGGTCGCCCCAGGTCGCCCGGCTGCACCCGACACTGCCCGAGATCGCCCGAGATCGCCCGAGACCACCTCGCGAGGTCTCGAGGGCGGGGCCCCGCCCTTCTAGCAGACTGCGACAGGCTAGGCGGGTGCCCGGGGTCATGGTGTGGTCGTGGCTGGTAGGTGGGACCCTCGGGCAGCCGCGACGCCGCGGAGGGCGGCACGGACTCGCCGCCCCCGACCGAGTTCGGCGGCGACCTCGAGCATGGCGCCGAGCTGGCGCGAGCGCGCAGGAGGTATGTGCAGTTCTGGAGGCGCGCTGCTGCTGCTGCTCTCGCAGAGGCCGCCGCCCGGCCGATTCGTGAAGCGTTCAAGTGTGTGCACCAGGCCGCTGCTGCTGCTCGAGCTCTCCGAAGGCGCGCTGCAGGAGCTAGAGGGGCGACGCTCGGCCGGCGGCGCAGATCGGAGACCGGTCGCGACAGTCTGGTCGACGGCTCCGAAGCCGCTGCTGCTCGGCGTGCAAGGTGTGTCGTGGCACCGTCCCCCCCCTCCGCGATCCAAAGACATGGGTGTGTTTCTCCTTTTTTTCCCAGCCCCGAGGCTTTTCTTTTCTTTCTTCCCCCCCCCCCCCCCCCACCACCCCCGCCCTGCCCCCCCCCTCGACGCCTCAGCCCCCCCGCAGGCGAGAGCGGCGAGGTAGCGGCGTGGGAATGCGAGGCGCGCGTGTCTTGCGACACACCCCACCCCCTCGCGGAGTGGGACATCGTCCGCCTCAGTTGGGGCGGCGGCGGCCGTGGCCGCGGCGGCGGCGGCCGCGGCGGCGGCGGCGGGGCGGGGCGGGGCGTGCCACCCTCGAGCGCGCTCGGTGTTGTGCGGAGGGCCAAGGCGTGCGACGAGACGGGGGCGGAGGCGCCGCAGAACGGGGGGCGTCGCGGCGGCGCGCGGATTGCCGCACCGACCGATCGGTGCCTGTGTGAGACGGTGGTGGAGTGGCTGACGTGGTTGGGCGGTTAGGCGCGCGGCTGACGCACCGGCAGCTCGCCGTCTGGCTGGTCGAAGGCAGCGGCTGGGGTGTCGTCGGCCTCGGGCAGCGGGGGCCATCGGGCGGCACGCTCGAGGTGTCGCTGCTCGAGGCGGCTAGGACGCGACCGCTCTGCGACACGTCCCTAATGTGTCCCTGGCCTGGCTCGGAGGTGTCGCTCCTCGAGTCGTGCACGAGCGAGTGGAGAGAGTGGGTGGCGCTCCACTCGCTCGGCTCCTCCGCCTCCTCCTCCGCCTCCCCCTCCTCCTCCTCCTCCCAGCTCAAGGGGCCTAGCCCGGGCTTGTGTGAGGCGCTGCTGCTCCGCGCGGAGGGGCAATGCCCGGAGCTTTCCCCGACCCCTCTTCCGCGCGCTCTCCAACAGGCGCTGCTGCTCCGCTCGGCACCCGAAGGGCGCGCCCCCGCCCCGCCCCGCGGCGGCGGCGCCTCGGTGACGGTGGCGGCGGTGGGCCGAGCTGGTCGGTGGATCGCGAGTGAGTCACATGTGAACGCGTGGGCTCCTAGGCGGCGGGGCGGCGGTGGGCCAAGCGGATGAGGCACATCGAGACGCTGCGCAAGAGGAGCGCGCACAACGAGGCGCTGCCCCACGCCGCCGCGGGGCCGTCGAGTCCGCGCATGTGCTCACCCGTGACGGGCGGCTGAACAGGCGCAGTACCAGGCGCTGCGGACCGTCGCGGAGCTCGCGCACCGCAGGCACGAGAGGGGGCGCTGGTGGCTAGTGAAGGGGCAAGGAAAGGAAGGGGTGGTGAGCCGAGAGAGTCGGTCCGTTAGGCACGAGGGCGTGGTGCTCGTGCAGGGGCCGCCAGGCACCGGCAAGACGACCACACTCATCGGCCTGACCAGCGCGCCGCACCTCCGGCCCGGGCAGCCGGAAGGGGTTCCGAGAAGGTTCGCGGCTCATCGCATAGGCCTGATCAACGTGCTCCACAACGGCGCGACCCAAGACTACTACGAGGCGCTCCTCTCCGCCTCGCGCCGGCTGGCCGCCTCCACCCCTTCCCCCCCCCCTCCGGGCGGCGGCGGCGGCGGCGACAGCCGCGTCGACCGCCTCTCCGCGGCAGTTGCTAGCATCGCGGCGAGCGGCGCGCCGGCCGCCTCGTCGCTGCCTCTGCCGTCTGTGCCGCGCGGCGGCCGCATTCTCGTCTGCGCGCACTCGAACGGCGCCATCGACGAGCTGGTGAGCCGCATCGTCGGGCAGCAGCCTCCGTTCCTCGACGAGTACGGCCGGCAGTACACCCCCGCCGTGGTGCGGCTCGGCTCGCGCGGCGCGCAGTCGCCGTGCAGCCTCGACGTGCTGGTGGAGCAGCGCGAGACGGAGGAGCCGCGGCCTCTCCCCAGGAGCCGGCTGCTCTCGAGTCGAGAGTGAACGAGTCCCCCCACCCGCTCGGCTAGGTGCGCCACGCGACTTTTGCCCAGGGCGGCGCCGACCAGCTTCGGCAGGCGAAGTGGCGAGAGCTCAAGGAGCACGCGAGACACGCGGCCGCGTGCGCCGCCGAGCGAGCCCGCCTCGAGGGCCACGCCCTCGACCTCTCGCGTGACGACGCCGCCGAGTCGAGCTTGTCCTGCCCTGCCTGCGGCTGGTCCGCTGGCTTGGGGATCAGGCGCGGGAGGCGGCGCACGCGAGGGGGGCGTGAGCGGCGTCTCTTCACAGCCGGAGGCGTGAGCAGGCACGCCGAGCACGTGGAGCAGCGCAAGGGCGAGGCGGAGGCGGGCGTCATCTGCTCGTACGACCGGGCGGGATCCGAGTGCCGCACCGTGCCCACCCCGACCCCTCCGTTGAAGCTTCCCGGAGCCTTCTTGCAGGCGGGCCGCGAGTGCCACCGCGTTCTGAACGCGCTCGCCAACTTGCCCAAGAGCGCCGAGCCTCGCGGGCGAGCCCGCTCCGAGACGCGCGCGCTGGAGGCGCTCGCCCCTTCAAAAGGCGGAGCGGCCGGGAGCCTTCTCGGAGCCTTCTCGGAGCCTTCTCGCAAGCTTCCTGTCAGGCGCTCGCGCTCGCCGAGGCGGAGATAGTGTTTTGCACCATGTCTGCCGCGGGCGAGAAGGCGCTGCGCGAGGCGCCGCCGCGCCGCCTCGAGACGGCGCCGCTCTCGTCGTGCCCTCTCCATCCAATCTCGGCCGATCTCCGCTGAGTAGGTTCCCGGCGGCTTCGAGACGGCGCCGCAGCGCGATGCAGTGGGAGGAGCGCCGAGTTCGCGCGAGATGAGCCGAGGCTGGCCCCCCGAGGCTAGGTGCTGCTCGACGAGGCGGCGCAGGCCACCGAGCTCGCCGCCCTCGTCCCCATGTCCCTCGGCGCGCGGCTCGTCTGCCTCGTCGGCGACCCCGCGCCGGCTGCGCGCGGCCGTGCTGAAGCCGGCCCCTGAAGGTTCGAGGAGCGCCCGAGTAGGAGACCCGCGCCAGCTGCCGGCGACCGTCCTCTCGGAGGCTGCGAAGCGGAGAGGCTACGCCCGCTCTCTCTTCGAGCGGCTCGAGCAGCTCGGCCGCTCCGCCCCGCTCTCTGTCCACATCGCGCGTGATCCGCCGTTGATCGTGTTGACCTAAGAACGAATAGGCCGCCCCGTGCTGATGCTATCCACGCAGTACCGGATGCACGGTGCAGACCGCCAGCTCCCGAGACCGCCCGAGAACTCCCGAGACGACCCGACCTCGCCCGCTCCCAGGCGCGATCCGCCAGTTCCCGTCGCTCCACTTTTACGGCGGGCTGCTGCGCGACGCCCCCTCGATCACGCACATGATGCGCCAGTGCCCCGGCACCGAGGGAGCCGCGCCGTCGCCCCTTCCCGTGAGGCGTCCCCGGACCTCTCCCGGACCCTTTCCCACAGGCTCCGAGGGGGGCGCGCCCTCCTACCTCAGCGGCGCAGCCGGCTGCCAGCCGGAGCGGCGAGCCGGTGGCGGCGGCGCCGTCGGTCGGCTGGCGCCGCACCTCTGCAGCCCTGTGAATCGCCACAGCCGCTAGACTCGCAGCTGCCTGGGCGTTTCACCCGCAGGCGCCCTACCTCTTCTTCAGCCTGCTCGGCGGGAGGCAAGACGCGTCCGACAGCTCGCGGTCGCACTCGAACGAGGGAGAGGTGTGAACAAGGAGGTGTCTAGGAAGTGTCTAGGAAGTGTCTAGGTCGCACTCGAACGAGGGAGAGGCGGCGGTCTGCGTCGGCCTCCTCCTCGCGCTCTGGATGCGGCAGGCGCGGCAGCCGCACGGCTGGGGCGAGCTGTACAAGCGCGTCCTCCGGCTCACGCCGTGCCCTCACACGACCCACGGGCCTTGGCACACGAGCCATCTGGACAGCGTGCTGCAGGCGCGTCGTGCTGCTCACGCCGTACACGCGCCAGCAGAGGGTGCTGCACAGCCTGCTCGACCGGGTGTGCGAGGCGCTCGGCTTACCGGCCGACTCCTCGTGCTGCCGGGGAGCGGCGCCTCGATCACGCACTCTGGTGCCGAATAGGCGCTCGACTTGCCGGCCGACGGCGCCTCTCCGCTCGACTGTCGGCGCGCCCTGCAGGGGCCCCTCCCACGGACACGCCTCGCCTCTCGCGCCCTAGGCGTCCTCGTCTCGTCGATCGACGCCTTCCAGGGGCGCGAGGCGGACGTCGTCATCCTCTCGTGCGTGCGCGCAGGCCCGAAGCAGGCCTCCATCGGCTTCCTCAAGGACGAGCAGCGCCTCAACGTGCCGCCCCTCTCCGCTCGGCACGGGGCTCTCTGCCGGAGGAACCGAGCGTCGAGGGCGCGCTCTCGCGTAGGTCGCACTCACGCGGGCGAGGCACGCGCTGTACGTCGTCGGCGCCTCCGGACTCGCACTCCCCAGCGTGCCACCCCCTCCACCTCCCACTAACGGCGGGCGGTGAGTCGCAAACAGGCGCCGAGGAGTCGCTCTCCGACGGCTCGAGGGACTGGCGCGCGCTGCTGGAGGACGCGCGCCGGCGCAGCTGCCTGTGCAGCCTCGGGCTGGCGCGCCAGGCTGCAGAGGCGGCCAGGGCGGCGCGGGAGGCCGCAGGGCCGGCCCGGGCGGCGAGGGGCGCTGCGGAGGCGGCGGCGGGCAGGCTGCGTCCGCAGGCGGAGATGGCGGCGCAGGCGGCGCGGGAGGCGGCGGCGAGTGAGCTCAGGCAGGTGTCGAACCAGTTCAAGCGGCTCGCCGAGCTGCTCCTGGCCAAGATCCCGGAGACCCTCCTCGACGGCACGCGCGAAGGGGACGCCGCGCCGCGGCCGCCCCAGCTGACCGAGCTGCTGCCGCTGCCCGGCCGCCCCGGCCTCAACTCGCCGCAGAGGACGCCACTGCGAGCTTAGGCCTTGCTGCGTTTTTGCTACGTACTAGAAAAGGGTGAGTGCGCACGACACGAAAGTGCCCACTCTTACACCAGACAACGAGATCTCATGACACGCACGACCTCATGACACGAAATACCGGATCACGAAACACGTGAGGCGCCCCGAGCGCCGAGGTGTGCACAGTGCAGGGGCAGGTGGCGCGGCGCGGTAAAATAATGCGGGTATAGCAACGATCACGCAGAGAGACGAGAGCAGGGCAGACCCAGGGAGGGGGGAGTCGGAGCAGACGGCATCGGCCGCCGAGGGATGTAGTCGCAGGCTATACCATGTAGTCTATAAGTCGACTGGTGTGTGTCGTCGTGGTTTCGTATTAAGAATACTCACTCACTCACACTCGCGAGGCAGTGATAGCCGTTGAGGAGAAAGGGCGTAATACATCGCGGACAGCCCCGGTATCCGAAGCCTCTCGAGCTTGCTTGAGAGCTTGAGGTCGGCCTCCGCCCCGCAAAATAACCCCTCCGTCCACGTGGCAATATCTCCCGCGTGCCGAATCGGCGCGAGAGGGGGCATCCGCGGGTCAGGCGGGGGGGGGGGCTCCCTCCTGGATGATGATTCTAGTTCTTCCCTCCATAAGATAAGGCCACCTCGAATGTGCATAGAGGTGGTCATTGTACATTGTAACTTCGACTGGCCTGCAGCATCGAATGAGCCGAAACGAGGCACGAGGGCGACGCACTTCGTACGCTACGAGGAGATACAATTAGGCAAGGCAGCTGCGCAGGTGATGGTCCTGTTTGCAGAGAGGGGAGTCAAGGAAGGCCAAGAAATCACATGGTCATATGGGGACTCATACAGGAGCCACCGCAAGGAGATGGGATACAGGGCGGGGACCAGGGCGGATCCGAACGCAATAACACCCCAGCAAGCGCGGACGGCATTCGCGAGATACTGCAAAAAGATAGACGTGACGAAGGAGGAGCTAGCGTGGAACTTTGGATGCATATCGGCAAGCCAAAATAACGAGCAGGAGGCTGTCCTGGTGCGTGAGCTAATCCTGAGCAACAATAAGCGACTGTACCACGGAGCACAGAGCGCAGCAGACAGGACGGCGGCGACGGCGGACATGGCAGAGACGAGTGTGAAACAAAGGGCGGCGGGCATGGAGGGCGGTAGCGACGGGGATGGAGACGGTGACGGTGGCGAGGGAGAGGAAGGGGGTCCATTAACACCAGACAGCGAGAGGGGCAGGGAGGAAAGGGGGAGAGAGGAAGCCAACGCGACGTGCGCAGAGGATGAGGATATAAACTGGGACGACGCAGCGGAGGGGATAGGCGAGGGAATCGAGGGACCGGAGGGCTTTCGCGACAGCGACGATGACGACGAAGAAAGGGGAGGGGACGGAGGGGCGACACGCAGGAGGAGCGAAATCGCTAACGGCCCGAGCAGAGAGGGCGACGGCGGGGCACGAGGGAACAACGGAGACGCTACCGATGACGCGAACCGAGGCACGGACGCCGGCGGGGACGGGGAGGGCGACAGCGACGTCGAGGTTGACGCACCCGTATCGAGAGCGCCACCCAAAAAGGGGCGGACAGCCATGGAGGTCTCCGAATGGAGGGCGAACGGCACGATGCGAAAAGACAGGGCGAGGCGGATGGAGAAAGAAGTGCCGAGAAGGCCATGGTGGAGGGGAGGGACGGGAGGACGAAAGAAGGGCGAGGAGGACGAGCGGCCCGCACAGACCGCGAGCAGACAGCGCCTGCTGGCCATTTCGAGACATTCGCCAAGAACGCTAGCTACATGGGAGGGCTTCGTGAAGGATGGATTGAAAAACATTCGAACAAAGAAGAGGCGACGGGAGGAACCGGCGGAGGATGCAGTGACGTGACACACACACACACACACACACACACACACACACACACACACACACACACACACACACACACACACACACACACACACACACACACACACACACACACACACCGCTCACCCACGCGCACTGGGCCTTGCACTTTGAATGCCGTGGGGCTCCTGTCGTCAGACGTGGAGACGCGAGGGTTGCCCCCCCTTGCCCCACCACCTCGTGTGTGTGGAGAAGTTTACCTTACCTTGCCTTACCTTACCTTGTACATTGAGAGGGGAGTCCTAGAGACTGAGGGGGTTGGTCGTTGGAGGTTATTTTGTCTGTTACTGGCACTGGGCCTGCTCCTTCGGGGGTGGTGACCAGGGTGGTGTAGACTGGTCCTTCCCGCTTCCCTCTTAGGTTTGCCACACCAACACACGTTCGCTTGCGCCTGTGTGTTGACAACCGGTTCGGGGAGGGTCGGCCCGCGGGCAGATCCTTTGCGCGCCTAACCGTGAGGCGTAACAGCGGCCCCGAAGGGTATCCTGACACGGTGACCGGCGCCGCCCCGGAGGGAGGACCTTGTCGTAGCGTCGACATCCTGCCTGGGTGTGTGCGGTCTGAAGTAGGCAAGGGTGTCTTGGGGAGGACACGAGGGCGTTTCGACACGGTGGTGAGGTTTGGGGTGATCGGCTTTCCGTTTCAGCCAAACTCAAACGTGCTACCAACCGAGGATGCATCCATGCGACGCCGCCGCCATGGTAGGAGCACGGGGGGCCGAGGATACAGTCGCTCGCAAGGAGGGCTGCACAAAATTAGTAGGTGAGGGCGGTGACGGCGGCGACGACGGCGAGGAGCGATCGCAGGCTGCAGCTCGGGGCCGGGCCACCGTGTCGGCGTGGGTGTCGAAGAGGGCGAGGGCAAAGGGCGGCAGGACGACGCAGATGAGGCTGAGAGAGATCGGCCACAGCACGTGGCCGACAAAGGGGAGATCGGGTCGGTGAGTGCGGTGGAGATGGTCTCACCGGTGGGGTAGCGGCAATAGCGGGTATGAGCTTAGCGGAGCTGAGCGGGATCGTGCGGTCGATGTGAGGGAGCAGGTTGAGGGCAAGAACCGCGTAGAGTGTCGACATGATGGTAATGGAGCCAAAAATGGCCCCATCAAGCCCCACTCGGAGGGGAGAGGCGTCACCTTCTCCCACCATACCGCTCACGTCTGCCCCTTGTGCCGTCTTGGTCGCGCCCTTGCCGTCGAGGCCTCCGCGGCTCACCCACTTGTGCCACGGCTGGACGTCGCGGAGGAGGTACGAGGGCACGAGGGCGCGAGTGTGACACAAGGTGTGTGCGCGCGCGCTGCGGAGTGCGGTACAATGCGAGAACGAGAAAGCCAAAGAGATAAAGAAAATGAAGACCCGAGCATAGGCCGGGGGAGGACAGACAAGTCACAACCTTTGCAGGCTTTGCAAAAGCGAGGCGTAGGGGGCGCATCGCGGCGCGGAGAGGGCCTAAAGGGCGGCGAATTCTTTTGCGCGGCGACGCCGCGATGGTTAACCCTCGCTCGAAGCATGCTACAAGACACAAATTCCTGCTTCAAACGATTGGTCAAGACCCTCCGCTCGGCGTGGGGCATGATCAGCGTGGGGCAGGAGCCGACCGCACACCTCAGTTACAGTAACCCAAAACAACCTGACGTGGCTGCGGCAAACATTGGCAAGGGGCACAGGCGCCTCGGCCGATTTGAAGCTTACGAGCTCGCTTTCGAGCAAGGGCAAGGACGGAGCGCTCGGCTGGAAGGGGGCGTGTGTTCGCTTCGGCAACACGGAGCCCGGGCTGCTCAATTTGGTCAAAGGACGCGGCAAGTACTCGCCGTCGGGAGCGACGGCAGCGGTGGTGGCGGAGGAGGAGGAGGAGGAGGAGGCGGCGGAGGCGGAGGAGGCGGGGGCGGAGGAGGGTGCGGACGCCCCCACGGGGTCGCTCGAGACGCGGCTGCATGGCGATTACCGCTTCGCGCGGGAAGAGGATGGCGACCTGCGTTTGTTCGATTTCGAGACTTCCGGAGGCTTTGGAAAGGATGAGGAGGAATTGGGCAGTGCGCAGAAAGAATTATTTTGCTTGTCGTGCCAGTCTCCTCTACGACGCGGCCAGAATTCTTTTGCGCGGCGCTTCCATTCGCTCTCGGCGCGCGCATCGGCGCCTGTCAGTCGAAGGATGAAGCACGCAACCAGAGAGTGCCTCTCTCGAGAAGGCACCAGCGCCGGCTCGGCGCGGCTGCCGCCGAGCGTGGCCTCGCGCACGTACCTCTACGCCTTTGTCGTGGCGTCTGCGCCCGAGCTCCTCGCCCACTTTATCCATCATTACCGCGAGCTTGGAATCGATTTTGCCGCGCGCTCGCGCTTGATCGTGGACCCTGCGCGTGGCGATGAGGCGACGGCGGCGTTGGCGCGCCGCGAGGCTGCGTCCTTTGCCCTCCTGCGCGAGGCGGGCGTGCCTTACTCGAACAATACGCAGGGCACGTGGTCGAGCAAGCTCAAGTCCGTCCTCGTCAACGAGTACCTCCGCGCGCTGCCCGCGGACGCGCTCCTCATGTACCCGGACCTGGACGAGTTCTTTTCGCTGCCCTGCGGCCTCGAGGCGATGCTGCCGCCCGATGCGCGCGTCAACCTGCAGGCAAAGTTCGTCGACCGGCTCGCGCCGCACTGGGCGTGCGCCCCGCAGCCGCGCCTCGTCGGCCCCTCCGGCCGCAGGCCGATCGCCACTTCCATCCACGCGCAGTTCCCCGTGCAGTGCGACGTCGCCGCGTTCCTGTCGTCCTCCCAGTCGTCGTCGGTGTCGCTGCTCGACGCCAAGCGGGTGCTCGTCTCCGCGCGCGACGCGCACGGCCGGCTCGTGCAGTACCGGACGGCCCACTCGGTCACGTGCGTCACGGCGGCGGGCGAGCCGGACGCGGCGCGGGCGGCGGCGAGCAAGGGCGGCCGGCCCTCTGCCTGCAAGCTGTCGCAGCCGCTGAAGACGGCCGAGATGCCGCGCATCGCGCACTTCCGCTTCAGCCACGAGGGCGTCGCCCTGCTGTGGCGCAAGCTCGACCGCTACCAGAGGAACAAGAGGGCTGCGGCCGAGGAGCCGCGCGACGGCGGCCGGCGCAAGGACGACGGCACGGCCCTCAAGCTCTCGGGCCGCTTCGCGACGCACGTCAAGGGGTACGCAGAGCAGTGCAAGCTCTTCAGCGCCTCGGGGGAAGGCGACGTCCGGCCGAGCCCGGCGTCCGACGGGTTCTGGTTCAGCAACAGCTCGATCGCCGGCATCCGTGCCACATGCCGCCGCGAAACGGCGGGACTTGCGCAGTGCTGAGATCTTGGATGTAGCTTGTAGGGTCGCCGCTTGCATAGCTAGGGTGCCCACAGGACCCAAAAGAAAATAGGTTTCCCGGCAAAAGAAAAAATCCCTTCGCTCGCGGTCTCCCTCTTTACTTGTGACTTCGACACTTTGGCAAACGGGGTTCTTTTTCTCGCGATGTCTGCCTCGCCGCGCCGCCGCTCGCGCCGCCTCGCCGCCGCTTCCGCCGCCGCCCCCTCGCCAGACACGCCGCCGCCCGCCCGCCTCCTCGACCTACCCACGGAGCTCGTCCTGCGCGCCATCTCTCGCTGCGACCCCGCCGACATCGCTCGCGTCGCGGCCGTCTCGCTGCTCTTCCACGCCTCGCTTGCGCTGGAGGGCATCCGCTTGTGGGCGCAAGAGCGCGGCTTCGAGCTGCCGGCGCAGCCGGAGGGCGAGAGCTGCGCCGTGCGGTGGCTGTGCTATTCTGCGCTGCTGTGCGAGGCCAACCCGCCGGCGAGGGCCGCGGCAGGCCAGTATCACAGCGTCTTCATCGACGGCGAGGGGCGGCTCTCATCGTGCGGCTGTGCGCCGGATCACGTTCCAGGCCTTCTTGGCCACGGCCAGGGCGTGCCGCGGCTCAACACGCCGACCCGCCTCCCCTCGACGCTGGGAGGCGAGCGCGCCGTGAGCGTGTCGGCTGGAGCATTCCACAGCCTCGCCCTCACCGCCGGCGGCGCTGTCTGGAGCTGGGGCAATGGTCTCTACGGCAAGCTGGGCCACGGCGATGAGCAGGACCAGCGGCAGCCAACGAAGATTGCGGCCTTGGCTGACCAGCGTGTCGTCGCTATCTCGGCCGGAGGTCTGCACAGCCTCGCTCTCACCGCCAACGGCGCCCTCTGGAGCTGGGGCGATGGAAGCTATGGCCAGTTGGGCCACGGGGACGAGCAGCACCAGTGGCAGCCGAACACGATCGAGGCCTTGGCTGGGCAGCGCGTCGTCGCCGTGTCGGCTGGACTCGAGCACAGCACCGCCATCACCGCCGATGGCAGCGTCTGGAGCTGGGGCGGTGGAAGCTTTGGCAAGCTGGGCCACGGCGACGCGCAGAACCAGCTGCTGCCGAAGAAGGTCGAGGCTTTGGCTGGCCGGCGCGTCGTCGCTATGTCGGCTGGAATCGCGCACACCCTCGCCATCACCGCCGACGGAGCCGTCTGGAGCTGGGGCAGTGGAAGCTTTGGCAACCTGGGCCACGGCGACCAGCAGCGCCAGCTGCTGCCCAAGAAGATCGAGGCCTTTGCTGGCCAGCGCGCCGTCGCTGTGTCGGCTGGAGGCTTCCACAGCCTCGCCAGCACCGCCAACGGCACCGTCTGGAGCTGGGGCTGGGGAGCCTCAGGCCAGCTGGGCCACGGCGACACGCAGCCACAGCTGCTGCCGAAGAAGGTCGAGGCCTTTGCAGGGCGGCGCGTCGTCGCTGTGTCGGCTGGACGCGAGCATAGCCTCGCCACCACCGCCGACGGCGCCGTCTTTACCTGGGGCAAGGGCGAATGCGGCTGCCTAGGCCACGGAGAGGACCTGTCGGACCAGCTGCTGCCCAAGAAGATCGAGGCGTGGGCGCCGGGGCAGTGATGAGAAGGGCGAAAGGGTGCACATGACTGAGCGAGGCGCACGATCGAGGCCTGGGAGGTGTCGCACCCGCACAGGCTGCGCGTGCAGCACACGCTGACGCGAGAGCCGGCGGGGTCCAGCTGGACGAGCCGCCGCGGCCGCATCGACGCGGCGTTCCTGCGCGAACACTTGCCGCCGCCCCCGGCCGACGTGCTCACATCATCTTTGTCTGCGGCCCACCGGCCATGTGTACGACGCTCTCAGGCGCCCGCACCGAGCCGGCGCTGAACGGCCTCCTTGCCAGGCAGCATGGGATAATTACGTACGAGTATAGTGCCAGCCAGGTGTGGTGAAGTTCCAGCGGAACGGCTGTCGGCTCTAGAACACGGCTTTACTTTTGAGCACGTGAAAAGAGTATCGCACACAAGTGTGTCGCACACCAAGTCGGGCCCGCAACGAGATCGACCCTCCACCGCGCTCGAGCACACCTTTTTGCTCTCACTGAGGCTGACGCCCCGCCCCGTGGTGCGATGACTTTGTACACACTCTCAGTCGCGGGTCCCTCCCGCTGCCGCCTCCGCCTGCTGGCGCGCCTCGCGCCTCGCGCGCTTGGCCTCGTGCGTCGCCGCCTTCGCCTCGACGCCGTCCGCAGTCGGCCGCTGCAGCACCGGGATGTACTTGCCGCCGCGCGCCGCTCCCGCCTCCTCCCCGCCCGGGCTGCGGCCGCCCTCGGCAAGCAGCTCCCCCCACGCCACTAGCGACGTGCGGCCTCCGCCGCCGCCGCCTTCGCCGCCGCCAGCCCCGCCGCCGGCCCTGTCGCTTGGCGCCGGCCGTGCCACCCTGGCGCTGAGCAGAGAGGAGCGCATGGTCAGCAGCATGGCGGAGCGCAGCGTGGCCGCCTCCGCCTCGCGCCGCCACAGCGCCGCCACCGCCGAGAGGGACTCGTCGGCATGCGGCGTCCAGCGCAGCCGCGCCTCCGGGTAGCCGATCGAGTGGAGGAGGAGCGGCGCGTCGGGCGCCATGTCGTAGCAGGGCCGGGCGGGGCACTGCTGCACGTCGAGCAGCGAGTCGACCAGCGACGGAGCCTCGCGTCCGGACCCGACGAGGAAGAGAGTGGCGACCATGCACCGCACCTGGAGCGGGAGGGTGGGGTCAACAAGCGGGCTCATCGCACCTACTGACGACTCGCGACGGGCCACGCTGCCGCGCCTGGTGCCAGAGAAACGCAGACCCGTCGATGACAAAGACCCAAGGAGCGAGCGGGCACTCGTCGTCGTCGTCGGCGGCGGCGGCCCCTGCCCGCCCCTCGCCGGCGAGGCCTGCCCGCCCCTCGCCCGCCCCTCGCCTGCCCGCCCCTCCCACGGTCCCTGGAGGCGGTTCGACTGGCCGCACCTCGAGGGCGGAGATGCGAGATCAGCCGAGATGGAGGGGGAGGTCTCGCCGAGAGGGGAGGGGGGGGGGGGGGGGGCTCGAGGGGAGCGGGCGTCAGGGAGGTGTGCCGAGATCTGGCCGAGATGTGGCAGAGAGGCAGAGGTGGAGGGGGGAGGCCGCACCTCGAAGGCGGAGATGCGGCGCACGAACGAGCTGACGTTCGGGTCGAGCTTGCAGAAGTTGCGGTAGTCGTGCTCGCCTGAGCTCACCATGAGTCAACCACCAATTACCTCGGCTGCACCCTCGGCTGTCTCTCGGCTGTCTCTCGGCTGCCTCTCGGCTGCCTCTCGGCTGTCTCTCGGCTGTCTCTCGGCTGCACCTCGGCTGCACCTCGGCTGTCTCTCGGCTGTCTCTCGGCTGTCTCTCGGCTGCACCTCGGCTGCACCTCGGCTGTCTCTCGGCTGTCTCTCGGCTGTCTCTCGGCTGCATCTCGGCTGCATCTCGCCGACGAGTCGGCGCGCAGCATCGCGCATCGCTGCGATGTCGAGCTTGCCGCGCGCGAAGAAGTAGTGGTACCTGCTCGTCACCCAGTGTGCCAACTAGTAACCGACGACGAATCAGCCACCACGGAGGCGTAGCGCGCGACCTGCTCATCCACACGCCCTCCTCAGCCATCCCTCTGCCCGCCTCGCCTCAGCCGCGGAGCAGCGGCCGCGGCACGTCCGCGACGTGGCGTCGAAGCGCGCCGAGAAGTCCGCCGCCACCTATCATAATAATAAGAGTACGAAGAAGGAGAGAAGAAGAAGAAGAGTACAAGTAGTCCGCCGCCACCTAAAACAACAATCACGATTAAATGAGAATAGAAGAAGAAGAAGATGAGAAGAACAGAGCTCGGCCGGCGCCGGAGCCCACGAGACGACCCGCACGTCGGGCGGCAGCACGCGGTTGAGCACACGCACGTAGTCCATCTCCCCCGCCACCACGCCCTCGGCTGCCCCGCCCTCCCCTCCTCCTCCCTCGCAAGCTGCCCCCTCCCCACCTACTCCCTCGGCCGGTGCAGCCGCTACGCCGTCGCCGGACGCCGCCGCATCGCCGCCGCCCGCGCCGCTCTCACCGCCCGCCGCCGCCGCAGAGGCCGCCGGCGGAGGCTCTGCCGCCGGCGGAGGCACCACCGAGGAGCGGACCCGCAGCGCCACGACCTGGCCGAGGGCGGAGACGCCGCGGTCGGTGCGGCCGCCGCGCGAGAAGCCGCAGCTGTCCCGGTCGGCGATGAGCCTCGTCTTTGTGAGCGCCTCGAACAGCACCCCCTCCACCGTCTCGACGCCCTCAGCGTACTGCATGCCGTGGTAGCGAGTACCGATGTACGCGACCCGCAGCGCGACCCACCGCTGGCCGTACCGGCTCATGTCGAAGGGCCGCGCCTCGCCGCGGCGCTTCTTTCGCCCGGTGCTCGCGCCGGGCGCCGCCTCGGCCGGCGCGGGCTCCAACGGGTGCTTGGCACCGGCGCCACTCTCGCCTGCAGCAGGCGCATCGGCGCGAGCGAGGAGCTGGTCAGCGGACGCCAGCAGGTGCACGAGCTCCTCGCGCGAAAGAGATGACAGCCGGTCGCGTCCGCCTGCCAGGAGCTTGCGGGCGGACGAGACGAGACGGCTGCTCATGGGGTTGCTAACACTGAAGAATTCGCCTTGCGTCTTGCCCGCAACCCGACACCGATCATCCGGCCCGCTGGGTGCGCTTCTCGACTTCTCAGCTCCTCGGCCCTGGATGTGAGGTTAATAACTGCACTCCAAGTGCTCCAAGTGCAGTGCGTAAAAACCAACACTGTTGGGGTATCCCAATATTTATGTATGTAAAAAGGAGAGCGCAAAGATTTCGTCAGGGACGGGGAACTGGAAACGAATCGGAATAACACAGAGGTACCGACCACACGCGGGAGCCGCCTAATGAATTCACGACTTTCCCAGTGTGCTCCGCGCGCGCCGCTCTCCAACACAATCTTGCAGTAGACAGTACACACACAACAACCGCTCTGACGCGATGGCAACCCCCAAACCTACACGGATCTGTCTGCGCAAACCGCGCCTCGGGTTGACTCGCTTCAGCGGCGCGCCTTCTTCCAAGCCCTCTCCGCCTCCGTTGGCTGCTCCGGTCGGTGGTGGATCTCGGCTCCGGTCGGGCGCGGGGGGGGCACATCCGCCGTGATGCGGTAGCTCGACGGAGACGTCCACTCCACGCCGTCGGTCGATCTCGGGACAGCGAGGCGGGCCTTGGTCGACGCCTCGGCCTCGTCGTCGGTCGTGGCGAGGAGGTGGACCTTTCCCTTGGCGTCGCTGAAGCGCACCTTGCGGTCGTCGGCAAAGAACCACCACTGCGCCTCGTACTCGGACGGGGTGATGGTCGAGAGGTCAATCGGCGTGCCGTCAGCCTTGTCCGAGTCGGCGGTGACGATGAGATGGTGCGCCGCCGTCGGCAACTCCTTGTCGCGCTGCGTCACAAGGATCGGCGGCAGCTTCTCGGCGCTCGGGCGCCAGATGCAGAAGTCGAGCTTGTAGTGGCACGCGAGGTGCCACAGGCAGAAGAGGTCACCAGGGTAGTTGCCCTTGATGAGCGCGATGTACTGCTCCTTCCAGTCCGACGCCGGGGCCTCGTGCAGGAAGCCGGCGACCTTTGCGTTGCGCTCTTCCTTCTTGGCGCAGTAATTCAGGACCTGGGCCGCGCAGACGGCTCGCAGCTGCGCCGCCGCGTCGTTCAAGGTCAGGAGGCGGCTCTTCAGCGACTTCTGACCCCACGCGAGCTTCGCGACGGCGTGGAAGAGTGAGGCGTACCCCTCCGTCTTCATCTGGCACGCGCCGAGCCGGTACTTGGAGAGCATCTCGGCGCTCAGCGCGTTGAGCTGGGCGACGGACATGTCGCCGCGCAAGAAGTTCTCGGAAGGATGCCACCACTTCGGCGCGTCCTCGCGCACGAGCGAGAGCGCCGGCATCTTCTGCGCCGGACTGCCAAGGTTGGCGCCACTCCCGGCCTGGCGCACGACAGCCTCGCGCAGCCGCCGCATGTCAACGTGCCGCGCCGCCGCCCTGCCGAGCTCCTCGGGATCGGACTGCTTCTCGAGCCGCGTCCAGAGCGAGTGCAGCGCCGCGTTTTGGCGGCGGAAGTCGTTGATGTAGCGCGAGAGTTCGCGCCGCAGCGCCGCATTCGACTTCATCTGGTCCGTCTGCACGATGTGCTGGAGGAAGGCGCGGAGCAACTGCTTGATCAGGCCGCCGCCCATGCGCTTGCGGCCCTCAGTCAGGTCGGCCATCAGCAAGCCGAACTGCGTGACCGTGAACTTGGACAGCGTCGTTGCGAGCTGGTGCCTCCACGCCTCGCGCGTCGTCTCCAGGTTGTTCTCGATGAGGGCGTGCACCTCGCCGAGGCTTGATTGATCCGTCGCCTTCTTGAGCACCTTGTCGCGCAGCGCCGTGACGCGCTCTTTCGCCGCGAGCTTGTTGAAATACGCCGCAACGTCGCCGTTCTGCAGGTCGACGGGCGGCGAACGCTTAGGCATGAAGAAGCACTTGATCGAGAAACGCTCGTCGAGCAGCGCGTGGACGTCGCAGGTCATGAAGCTCTCCTTGAGGGTCTCGACGACGACATCTTGCGTGTCGACGCCGTTCACCTGCAGCGCCTGGTCGACGGAGGAGACGAGCAAGTCGATCACGAGCTCCTTGAAGTCCTGCAGGAAGTCGTGCAAGATCGACTCGGGCTCGTCATTAGCGAGCTGCGAGAAGTCGACCCGCACAAGGCTGCGCGAGCCGAACACAACCGGCAGGATCTCTTTGCCCTTGAGGAGCCCGTTGTGCTTCGGGTCGATCGCCATCATCGCCGTCGAGTAGTGCCTTAGGCTGTTCTTTAGCGTCGGCCACGACTGCGACGACCGCTCCTCCGCCCTTGCGAGGAAGTCCGCGATCGCCTCCCCCTCCTCGACAAAGTTAGCGACGAGATTTTCGATCTTGCTGCGGTACCCTTCGCCAAAGGGTGGCGGGGATGGCGACAAGGGGGGCGACTGCTCCGTGAGCTCGAAGCCAACGGGGGTGCGGCGAGGGAAGAGGGCGGTGTCAATGCGGCCCGTGGTGTCGAGCTTGCGCAGCTTTTCCCTCAAGTCTTCCACAAGAGTCCCAAACGGTCCCGTGAGCCGGTTCGCGCCCTTGAGCCAGGACTGCGCCATCTCCACGAGCTTCGACGGCAGGCCCGCGTCCGTGTGAGCCGCATCGTCGAGGCCGCTCTGAAGCTTCTGCAGCAGTTCGGGGATCGTCTTCGTCACGAGGCGGCCGAGCTCTCGGACGTAGTAGTCGCGGTTGAGCGCGTCGAGCACGCCCGAGAACCAGTACATGTTGGAGTGGGAGAAGACGCCCTCGGCTAGTGCCTTGTTGTCCGCGTTCTTCTCGACGAACTCGGTATGCAGCTTGCATGCTGTGTGCGACATCGGGTAGATGGCGCGCATCGGCGTGCTCGCCACGATCTGCGCGATCTCCTCCTCGGTCCGCGCTGGCTCCTGCCGATTCTGAGCGGACCTGTTCACGTCGCTCAGCATCTTCTTGAACTTCTTGCGCGTGTTCTCCTCGAGCGCCCGTCGCGTCTCGGCCTCCGCCTCCGTGTCGATGTCCGAGATCTTCAGCTGCTGGCTGAGCTCGCGGTTGAAGAGGAAGACGAGCTTGAGCGGCTCGTCGGCATGCAGCGCGCGGGCCAGCAGGCCGCTGTCCTTCAGGAGCTTGACCGTGTTGTTGTCGCCCGCGATGTCCCGCTTGAGCACGACGAAGACGGCGCCCGCTCGTTCGATGCCCTCCCGGATCTGGCGCATGCTGCCTGGGTCGGCGTCGTTGTTCCCGGGCAGGTCGATGAAGCCACAGCCGCCCTCGAGGACCGCCGCGGGGACGAAGAGCTCAACCGTCTTCGCGACCACCCGCTCGAGCCGCTCATCATCGTTCATCGTCTCGAGCACCTCGTGGATCTGCTTGCGGTCGTGGTGCAGAGACCGGCCCTCGCCGCAGTACAGCGTGTGGGGCGAGCTCGTCAGCTTGAGCACCGCGTCGCAGACCTTGACCTCGCTCCAGCTTTCGGGCAGCTCGTCGGCCGCCGGCAGCTCGTCCGACAGCTCTGGCAGATCGGTTGTCTGGCCCTGCGTCACCTTGAGGAACGTGTGCCACGCCTCCTTGAGCTCGTCCTTCTGCTTCTCGTTCTCGATGTCCTCGGGGTCGTCGTCGCCGAGCTCGCGCCGGATCGCCACGAACAAGAACGCCTGCTGCTTCAGCTCGGCAACGGTGTACTTGCTCACGAGCATGTGCACGCCGCCGCCGTAGCGCACAAACGTGTGGATCGCGGTGGTGGCGTGGTCGTCACGGCCCGTCGGCAGCAGGAAGTGCGCCTTCTTGAAGCTCGGCCGCATGTGCCCGGGGCTCTCGGCGTACGAGCGGAAGTCGTTCTCCAGCTGCGCGATGTCGGCGCCCGCCTCTGCCGCCGCCGCGTCGTCGTGTTCGAGAACCACGACCTCGGTGCCCTTGGAAGACAGCAATGTCTTGTCGGCGATGAGCTGCGCGAGAGTCGGCGGGTCGGCCTCGGCGGTGGAGAACAACTTGTTGACCGCCTCGAGCACGTAGCCCTGGTCGAGGCGCGGCTTGTACGCGTTGTCGTCCTCGAGCGTGTTGTAGATGGCGACGTCGACGAGCGTGCTCTTGCCGACGCCGTTGTCGCCGAGGCACACCGCGTCGAGGCCTGCGCCGTCCACGAGGCGGCGCCGGTAGCCTTCGAGCGGCTCGGAGTAGGAAGAGAGGTCGAGCTTCTCCGGGATGTTCTCCTTGCTCCACCTCTCCGTCTCTGCACTGGGCGGGGCGGTGGATGGGTGGGTGGGTGGGTGCGGCGCGCCCGCGGTGGCCAGGGGGGTCGGTCGCGGTGGCTAGGGGGGGCGGTCGAGGCTGGCAGCGGCGTGTGAGCGGTGGCGGGGTGGTCGTGGGGCGGACGTACCGCTGATGGTGGTGACCGTGTCCTTGAGGCTCGTCTCGAGGTCGTCCTTAAGGTCAGGGAGCTGCGTCTCGTCGGCGGCGAGAAGCGCTTCCTCCGCGTCGGCGAGCACCTCCGGGTCGGACGACACGACGGCCTCGGCCGGCTCCGCCGCTGCCGCCGCCTCGTCGTCCGGCACCAGCGCGTGGTACGAGCCCCCAAACTCGGCGAGGCGGAGCGGCTCGACGGTGCGAGGCATGTGCTTCGGGTTGACGAGCAGGACGTTCTTCTCCGACGCGGCGCCGGTGAAGACCCAGATCGGGCGCGAGAGCAGGACGCTCGCCGCCGCCAAGAGCGCCGTCGGCGTCGGCGGGTCGTCGTCGTCGTCGTCGTCGTCATCGATGATCGCCACCCGGCTCGGCGACTTGCGCTGCGCGCGCTCGGTGAGCGGGTCGACGCAGCGCCGCGACACCGCCGATATGGCGGCGCTCTGAATCTCGTTCTGCGAGATCTCTTGCTCGAGCCGCCTCGCGGCCTGCGAGACGGCGTCGAACAGGCTGGATCCAGGCGGCGCTGCAGGCGCTGAGCTCGAGCCGCCGCTCGCAGCGACGGCGACGACGCGGCGCGCGAGTTTGTGCTCTGCGAGCCTGTGGGCGGGACGCAACACTCAGCGCGGAACTGCGGGTGGGCAAGGAAGGGGCGGGATGGCAGCACACGTCTGGTCCAGCCGAGCGAGCTCCTCGGCAGAGCCCGCCTGGCCGCAGTGCATGAGGTAGTCCGCCCCGCCCATCACGCTCGCGTCGGACACGAGGTTCGGCCCCCTCAGCGTCATGTCCTGGCCCGTATAACGCTCGCAGTGCGGGCGCTTCTCGAGCCACGCCTCCGCGCCCTCCTCAGTCGGAAGGCTCCGCGTCGACACCTTCTTTTGCGTGCGCGTGTTCCACATCGCGACGCGAGCCTCGCCGCGCCACTTTGAGGGCGGAAACTCGCCCGTCGCGATCACGCCGTACAACACCTTTGCCAGCCCCGGCCCGATCTTGGCGACTGAGCGCAGGTCCTTCTCCGTCGCTTTGCAAAGCTCAGCCTCCGTTTTGAACGCCTCCTGCAGGCTTGCCTGTCTCTTCGGGCCGAACTGATCGATTCTCCCGAGCCTCCGCACGAGGTCGGCCGACGGCGGCGAGATTGGCGACGTCGGCGGCATCATCGGCCGACTGGGCGGCGGGACACCAAAGCGGTCGTGTCGCGGTCAGCAGCCCCACAATTTTTCTTTTTTTTGAGAGCGCCTTCGTTGTTAATAGTACAAACCCAATGGTCCCTTGCGAGCGGTCCGTCGTTGCAGTCGCACACGCTCACACGCCACGCCGCACCGCGCGCCCACCCGCTGCCCCGCCCAGGCGGGAAAGAGAGGAGGAGATGGGACAGCGAAGGAGGAGTACGAGCACGTATGGGAGGGTTCAGTAATGCGTCACGCTGCCCGGCGTCTCTCACTTTCCGGGACAGCCCCGCCCTTTCGAGGCGGGAAAGTGACGGCTACCCCGTACGCGCCTGCTGCTCTACTCGTCGCCGACCGCCCATTCCCCCCTCCTCGTTCCCCCCTCGAATTCTCCGGACCCCGACAAGCCGCCCGACGTTGGGCCTCTGCCCCGCACGCTCCCGCCCCTTCTGCCCCTCACACACACCCAGGCCCGACATGCACATACAAGACAAACCCGGCGTCCTGCTCTCAAAAGAAAAGAAAAAATGGGAAGGAGGAGACCAGCGGGGGAGACTCCCCGCCTATGCAACACCCCAGAGAGGGGCTGCCATCGCCGAAGCTGTGCCTAAGCATAACTCCCAAACCCGCAGCGGCCCGGGGGGCCTTGGGGGCAGCCTGCCGGACCGCTGTTGCACGGGGCCAAGCACCAGAAGATGAGTGGAATTGATGGATTGGGCCGTTGTCCGTGCCTCCCCTCTATACGTCAGAGTGGGACCTACGCCGCGCCGGGTAAGGGGCGCGCCCGGTCCTCGACGGAGCCGCGCGCCCCAAACGACCCAGGCGGCGAGTAGTCGTCCTCGAACCGTCGACTCGTAGTCGCCCGTGGTCAGCGCCCCTCCTCCCTCGCCCGTCCCTACTCATACTGCACCCGAGGCGCCCGCGGCATCTCGCCGCCCATCTTCGGCCACGCGTTGTAGTCGAAGATGGCGGCGTTGCGCCTCGCGACGATGGTCGAGTGCACTTGCAGGAATTTTTTCTCTTTCTCATCTCGAGATACCTGGTTGTCTGCTCTATTTATCCTCCTTCTCCTATGAGCTCGTATGCCACGTCGCCGCCTGTGTTTGGGTTTCTATGTTTGCGATTTGGAATTTGGTATTTGTCCAGCTCTTTGTTTATTTATTTATGAGACCTCGAGAGAAGGCCGCCCGCAGGTCAAGCCAAGTTGGCTTTCTTTTGGCGGGCAATTTTACGAGCGAAGGCGGTCCACACACACGATAAGAAAAAGAATTCCGCGTGGCGACACTGGGGTCTGGGCAAAGAATTTTACGACGAAGAAAATGCCCTCTCCCACCAGCACGCTGCACGGGACTGGCACTAACACAGAGCCTCCGCCCGTCGACTTCCCCTCCTCCATTCCGTCGCCCGCAGCGCAAGGGCCAAGGCTCCCTCTGGGTTATTTATTGTGAAATGCTCTCCGGAATCCCGCGCGTCGTCATCCAGCGGCGGAACCCGTTGGCTAGCTCGGGCGTGAGGGTCGCGCGGCGCGGCGCGCGTTGGGCTCCGACGTTCCCCTCAAAGAAGAGGGGGCCCTGGTCGGTGATCATCGCGTCCCAGCCGACGCAAGTGAGCCACTCGAGCTCGGACGCGTCGTGCGCCGCCATCGCCTTGAGGCAAGCCTCGCGCGCGCCGGGGACGCGCTGCCCCACGAGCGGCGCCGCCATCGAGCAGAAGCCGGGCGCGTACCACGCGGCGGGCGCGACGAGCGTCTCACTCGCTGCGAGCGACGGAGGGGGCAAGGCAGGGGAGGGTGGCGGGCGCGCGGGTTGGGCGGGGCGCGGCTGCGCTGTGCGGGGGCGGGGCGGGGCGAGGGGCCAGCGAGAGGCCAGCGGCGGGCCTATATCGACGAGGTAGCCGGCCGTGGCCGAGTGGGACGTCCAGGAGGGGCAGTCGGTCCACAGGACGAGCGAGAGGACCTGGGGAGTGTCTCCAGTGTCTCGGGAGTGTCTCAGAAGTGTCTCGCCACAAGACGAGCGACAGGACCTTGGCGCCCTCGCGCGTGCGCAGCGTCACGATGTCGAGCGAGTGGACGGCGCTGAATCCTAATATTGAATATAATAATAATAATAACACGAAGAACAATAATGTCGAGCAAGTGGACGGCGCTGTATCCGTCGCTCGACACGGACGCCTCGAGCCCCGCACATGGCTGCACCATCTCGCACAGCACCGCTGGCCTGCCCGCGTAGCGCGCATCTCCGCGCAGAGCCGCCTCGATGTCGCCGCGCGTCGCAAAGTCGACGCCACGCTTGAAGACGAGGTCGCCTAGGACAGGCCCGGGGGAGGTCCGGGAGAGGGTCGAGGAGAGGCGGGGAGGCTGTCTCGTGCCGCGGTCGCCGATGCCGAGGTACGAGTCGGAGATTTTGCAGACGAGGTCGCAACCGCCGCTCTCGACGCCGCGGCCCACGTCGCGCAGCGCGTGGCCGTCCCACGACCCGAGCTGCAGCGGCCTGCGGCGAGGAAGAGAGGGATGCGGCGATGAGGAGGTAGGGGGGGGAGAGAGAGCGAGGCAGCGAGGACGAGGACAGCGCGGAGGCTGCGGCCTGCGTGCTCCAACGCCGTCAAGCAGGCCGTACCAGTACTCCTTTGTGCAAATGGTGTAGTGAAGAGTGTGGTCGATGGCGACGCGGTTGTCGCCGAAGAGCACAAAAGCCGCCACCCAGTCGGCAAGCGGCCTGAACGCGTCGTAGATGATGGCGGCGGCCTTCGACGGAGGTGGTTGGTACCAAATACACGGCTCCTCGCCGAATCGAGGATCCCACTCATCCTCCCTCATCACAAACTGCTTCAGCCGCTCGCCCCACGCAATCGCAGCGAGGACCGCCGGCGTGACCGGCAGGAGGAGCGTCATGGCCGTGCCTGTGAAGCCGCCGTGCCAAAGTCGGTTGTACTGCAGCGCGAAGCGAGCCAGTCGCAGCGGCTGGGTCGCGAGGCAGTAGCAAAAGAGAGCAGTCGCAAGTGCAAGGCGACTGAGCATGTCGGCGGTGCTGTACCACCCAGCGGCCGGCGGCCTCGCCTCGAGCTGAGCATTAAACCCCCACGGCACAGCTCGCATCTTGCAGCAAGGCCTCCACTCAAATTGATCTCACGCTAAGTACAAAAAGAATTTAAGCAGTTGATCTTGGCACGGCAAAACAGAAGTCTCAACAAAAACAAAATAAGTTTTTCGTCAGGGTTGCCCGGCCGGGTTGCTGCGCAAATCTCGCGCTGCGCTAGGCCCAGAGCGAGTTCGCGCTGCGCTAGGCTCAGACGGCGTGCGTGCGCGGGCCGCCGGGGTGAGGACCACCCCACCTAGACCTTCCCACGCCCACCTCCTTCGGGCTCGGCAGCTTGTCGGGCTCTACCTCAGCCCTCAGCCGAAGCTGGGGCCGGTCCCGTAGGCCGTCCGTAGAGCCGAGAGAGCCCCCGCGTCCCGATGAGCGATGAATTCGCGGGGTCGGTCCTCGAGGGTCGGTCGGCGCCGTCGGGCGGTCCTCGGGGGCTCGCGGGGGGTGGCGTGGGAGCTGGGAGCGCAGCATTCCCAGCCCTTGAGGGCGGGTTTTGATTAGTAGAACAGTCCCTTGTGTCGCTGGTGCGCTTGGTCCTTCTTTGAAGCTATTTATACACCCTCACGCTGGAAGTGGCGAATCGATGCGAGCGCGCCGCGTGCTCAACGCGCGGCGCGCTCGTATCGACTTGGAGTCCAATGCGCGCAGCGGGCGGGTAGCACCTCGGGAGCTCGCTCTACCCGGGATGCGGAGAACTGCCCACAGGAGCGAGAATGTTCGACGGCGAGAATCTATCTGCCGCGTCTGGCGTCTGGCGCAAAAGGTCGCGCAGTCGTCCGCACCTGCGGAGGCCGCCGCAACTGGCTAAGGTGTGGGTGTGGGTGGGTGGGTGTGGGCGGTGAGGGCGGCGGCTAGAGGGCGAGGGGCCAGGGGGGGGGGGGGGGGGG